>NC_134094.1:91757619-91995119 GCF_000715075.1 Nicotiana tabacum
ACAATTTCCATACCTGTACCTCTCGGAGTCCTACTTTTGAGGTCTCGCTGCTAGTGATAACAACTACTTTGCCAAACTCCCAGAGCTCTCTAAGGGAATGTGTAAGGCAAGGCTTGAAGGGTTAAGGGTGAATGACATGCGGATCTTAACTATTATTATTTTGTCGGCTTTAATTGTTTAAACTGCTTAACGATGGAAAAAAGTATAAAAAATACTGAAAACCATGAAAATTCAAAATTTTAGGTTACTCCCACAATGTTTTATTTTTTTAATTTTTGGCGCTAAACAACATATGATTTCCATGTTTCCTTAACATGCACATAAGATGTTGGTTACTAATAAACATCCTAAGGTTACCCTTTCGAACATCCTCTTTTTTGCATTTGGAAAAAAACCAGGCAGTAGGCACGTGAGAGTTGGCAAAAGGTGAAAAATCTCCCAGGTTTTTCATCTCATTTGACTGCCTCGAGACAGTTAGGCATCCGCTCTTCTCTAGGCACATGTGAAGACACACCTCATGAGCTATGGGTGCCTTTAAGAACATTCTGCTGGCATTTTATGCTCAGTTTCATAGGTGCTTTTCTTTATCAGCTTCTGGGTCAATAGCTGAAATTCTCATTTTAGGTCAAGGATGCAACTGTTTCTTAAATTCTTTCTATTTTCTACTTTATGATCACTTCTCCGGCCATATGCACATTTGGACTCATTGTTTAGTTTTTCCCAAGTTTTCCTAATTTCAGGAGAGACTGTTCCAGAGACTTTCAACATGTTAAACCAGTTACCGGAAAATTTTGTTCTAATTTGGAAAAAAGATGTATTTCTATGATATTAATAAAAGCATCCCACTTCCTTATCAATTTTTCTTTTCCTTTCCAAAAAATAAAAGCATCCCACAAGTATATTAGTGTTTTTGAATGCCTTAGTCTCTACATGTCTGTAGTGGGGAGTTCATGCATGTCTTTTCCTCAAAAGGAAGGTCAGGGTGGTTTGTTCTTTTTTCGAGATTTAGGGAAATAATGCATCTTTGTTTTTCTAATATCACTTATAATAACCGATATGAACACCACTATTACAATTCCAAGCGTACTGTATTTAGCACCTCCGTTCGTCACCTACCCTGCTTTGATTTGGTTCATGAAATGGGGAACTTAAAGTAATTCTGTCAAACTATCAGGTTCCAAAAAGGGCATTTGATTTGCCATGAAGGTTTAAAGCCATTGAATTCTTATTTCCATGGATGCACCATCTTATATGTTTAACCAACATTTTTGTGTGCAGCGTATAACCGAGAAGCAAAATATGGTGGTTATAACTGACAGGATGTGGGCACGTCTTCTTTCGTCAACCAATCAGCCAAGCTTCTTGTGCCCGAAAGATGTTGAAGAGGTTAAAAATGAGGAGCAGCCGCAAACTCAGTTGTTGGATGGGGATAACAATGTACATGAGAACTCAGGTCACTAAGACTCCAGGACGGCACGAAATAACACACTTTACAGTTTACATGCCACTAAAGTAACTCTTGTTTTCATCATTTGCCTGTGCAGTGGTTCTTCTGTTGTTAACTTTTGATGCTTTGATGCCTACCATTGTGCCAGATAAAACAGTCACATGAACTTATTTGAAAGTTTTTGGGTCTGCCTCAGCTGTGGGCAGTAACAGATGAATTGCTAATTCATCTAGAGTGCTAATTTCTGAAATTAAATTAGACTTTTTTTTTGAAAACTTTGTAATAAAATTTAAATAGTGAGGAAATATGGGTGCGCACATAAATGATAAACGTGTCTGGATATCACTTGAAATCTGTAATGAGACGTTGGCAGAAATGAGCAATAGATGCGTTATGAGATGTGTTATGCGCTCGCTCTCTCAGAAATAAAAGATCATTTGGCTAATTAGAAGTGCCAAGTCCAAAGAGAGCATATGATGTAACTCGAGATATAACTAAGAGATGCACGTATTTTCTTTAATTGCCAGCTTTTTATTAGAAATGAACCTTTAATATTATTTTTAATATTTTTACTTATTTTTATTTGTATTTGTTATGATGATGACATGAGTTGAGCTTGAATGAGGGTTCATGTAGTGGATCTCAACTTGTTTGGGGTTGGGATTGAGGTGTAGTACTCTTGATATTTTCAGTCAGTTGATAAAAAACAAACTAATACTAATATTTGTAGGATGGTGACTCAGTTAATTGCTTTTTACTGATCACGTTAGGGGAATTGAAAAAACAAATATCCAAATGGCCAGAAAAGAATGACAGATACACATAAATATAGAAAAGAATGTAAAAAACAAAAAACTTTTGGCTACATAACAAACTCGTAAGGTAGTTCTTCTCATTTTCAGGTAACATGCGAGCAACTTGATTATTTTACATGGCAATGTTTTAAAAGCTTCTTAAAAAATATAAAGAATAATAGTATGCCCAAGATTGGAACTTGTGAGAAGATGTACTCAACCCCTATAAACACCAGAAGGATCTGCATTCTGCACAATCCAAGGATGCTCGAGTAACTTTTTCAGGGCCAGACGTTGGGAAGAATCCTTGACTAGCATCTGCTATTCCATAATATTGATTTAAAGAATTAGTCTAGCTGAAACATAAGTGTAGCAAAATTGAAAAGCAGCTGGATAATTTTGAAAATAACCTGACTAATAAGATCCCTTGCAGCTGATGAGACTACCGGTCTGGAAGGAAATTTTAGATCCACTTGCACAATCCTGCACACCATCACAAACCAGGATGTTTAATAACAGCAACAATGTTTCATTTGGTACTGCTTGTTTTGCTAGCTAAATCCAAAAACCAATATGACCATCTCTTTATTTTTTGAGAATGGTAACAAATTTATTCATCAGCACAAAGATTATGCTGGCAATAGTATTTACAAGCTATTTCCCTTGTGTGTGAACTTTACAAGTCTTCCAAAAATATGACCTTTTATCTCTTTTGATTTTCAGTTTTACATTTCTCATATAAAGCAACTCTTAATGGTTTCCACTTGTTGAGAAGATTTACCTTCTATATGTATCTGAGTGTTCCTTTGCTTCAAATGGAGGCACCCCACATAGAAATTCATAGCAAAGGATACCAAGGCTCCAAATGTCCACATTTGCATCATGCTCCACACTTTCCACTGCAATGTTCAGCAAACAACCATCACTAATTTAATTCAGTTAGGCTTTGCTTTAATAAATAATCATGCAGGCCATGTGAAGGTTAGCACAAAGCAACTTGGAGAAAAGAATATTTGTGTCAGGCAATGCAAACATGAAGTTATATCTGGTATAACGTGCATACCCATCTCAGGTGGCAAATAGTCTAGAGTGCCACACATAGTTCGTCTGCGATCGAAGGTGTGTACTGACCAACCAAAGTCTGCAATTTTGAGTTCACCCTAAAAGTAGAAACCATGAGCAATTGAAGTTAATAAAAGCTCAGTCACATTTTACAGCAAAAGCAAGAATAAAATGAAATGCTTAATAAATACCTGTGCACCAACCAAAAGGTTCTCTGGCTTAATATCTCTATGTATTACATGCTTCCCGTGACAGTATATGAGGGCTCGTGCCAGTGATGCAACATACTGTTCCATGGCCGCAAGAAAACAAATTAAAACCTTTGATCAATTTAATAACAGTAGGTATATTGAAGAGCATGTTGAAATCATATAACATATTAAGGATCCATATAATTCTAGTTGCTCTCCCAACTGACACAAATTCTCTTAATCTCCTAATTGAAAAAAGAAAAGATAAGAACTCACAGTTGCAGCACGCCTTTCACTAAAGTATTTGCATTTCTGCAGCTCCTTGTAGAGTTCACCCTTGGCAGCATATTCCAAAATCAAATAAACCCGTTTCTGCAATAATAATGCAATAATCAGTCTCTTATAACTTCTTTTCAGTCCACAAAATGAACAAGTAAAGCATTAGATTGTAGAATTCTACCTGATCATAAAAGTAACCATAAAGTCTCAGGATATTTGGATGTCGAAGGTGGCTTTGTATTTCAACCTCACGACGAAGCTGGTGCTCCACTTGGGACTGCTTCAGCTGGCTCTTGAATAGCACCTTTAATGCAACAATATGATTGCTCTGTTTTCAAGAAACAACTAAGCTTACTATCCACAGTGTCACTTGTAGAGTGAATCTTAAATTTAGATAAAGAAGTGAGACAGGAAAAAGGTAGAATGTGAGGATTCCAAAACGATTGATCAACGGGAAAAGGACTTTTTAAATCCAAATAGTTTCCCATACACAATAGTAGCAAATTTAGCTAATATCAAAATAAGTAGTACTATTAAATAACTTCTTTTTTTTATTTATAACCCAAAAAACCTTGATTTCCCTGAAGGATGAATGATGAGGATCATATGCTAGACAAATTCCCATTGAACAATGTTACAGAGGATGAAAGATATGTCGGATTACCAACTAGCAAAGTGTAATTAGTTGAGTAATTGAAACTAATAATTATCCAATAATCTAGAATATTGAAACTGGAACTCTGATGCAATATTGAAACTGGAACTCTGATGCACTAACCCTTTTCTCTCTAGCTAAATATACATGACCAAATTTTCCTCTTCCAAGAGGTTTTCCAATGTCAAAATCATTGACAGTCCATCTCTTGTTATCCACCACTGCGCCCTCAGAAGAACCCTGCATAAGTTGATAATTGTAATCAACCCAGTTTACAATAGGAAAAATTTACAAAAAAAACATATATTTCTATAGAATAAAGTTAAAGCAGCAAAATTCTTTTAATTCCATAACCATGAATAAGAGAGCTAAAGAAAGTCAACGAGTCCATTTTGTTCTATAGCTTGTCAAAATTTCCCGTGGGAAATCCCTGATCCACAGACCTAATTCTTAGATCTCAGTTAACTGAAAATTCACCCCAAAATTGCCAATTTATACTAAATTTTGTTCCAAATACCTATCATGAAATCGGAAAAAATAATTGTCTACCTCCTAATAAGAAATGAAAAAGAAAAAAAAATTTATTACTCCAAAAGGGATTCCACAAATTCGTCAAATTCAAGCTCATCGTAACATGGAAATCGAACATAAGAGAATGCTGATAAGTCAATTTGGCTAAAATTCCGTGACTAGCCCCCTAATGGATACAAAATTAATAGGAAATAAAATTTATCTTAATAATTTGGTGAGAAATTGTTACCTTGTGTTGCTGTGGCTGAGTCTCCGCTGCAATCGCCATGTCCCCTCTGCTGCCTGTATATGCCCCAAGAAAGAGAAAGATAAAGAGAAAGAGAAAGATAAAGAGAAAGAGAAAGAGAGAGGGAATGGCTTACGGTGTAGCAATTGTGGAGTCGTTAAAAATGTAAATTTTTGAATAGAAGTATATATCTCTCTCTCCTGGCTTCCTTTGTAACGGTCATATTTGTGCAACATAACATTTGGGCAAATTGCGACGACAGCACCTGGGCCACTCGTTTGTTTGGTTTAGCTAGCACGACTGGCTAGTTAGTGGCAGGATAGAAAGTTCAGTCTTTTCATCATTCAAAGAGGATAGTTTCAAGTAGTTCAGTAGTAATTAAATTTGAAACTGAAAAAGAAAAAAGGAAAACGGTAATAATTTCATGTCGTTTCCAATGAAAACAAGTCGGGCATTTCGGTAAGCAAACACTTCCATCCAGAAGCAAACAAGAAAGAGTAATGAGAAAATAACAAAAATAGTACTATTTATCATTGGTGGTAAGTTCAAAGTAGTCCATTAAGTATCACGTAAATCAATTTTATCCTTTAAGTTTGTCAAAAGTAAGTGTTTTTTGTCTCCATTAAATATTAACAAACTCTAATTATTACATTAAGAAAATATAACGGGAACTCACATTTTGGAAGTGCAATTATTGCAATTTCAGCTATTTTTTTATCTCTTTCTGGAGTCTGTACAACCTCTTAAGGTGCAAATTTTTTATTTTGGTCTTTTTTTGTGTCTCGTGTAATTTTTTGTGTTGTAATTTTTGGAATTTTGAAGGGACTTTCTAGTGTTTTTGGTCAAATCTTTTTTTTTTTCACGGTTTAAGTTGAATGTAACAATTAGAGTTTGATAAATATCCTATGGAGACCAAAAATACTCATTTTTGGTAAACTTATAGGGCTAAAACTACCCAAGTAATACTTGAGGGACTACTTTAAATTTACTAGCAAAGATAAGGAACTATTTTTATTATTTTCTCATAATTCGTGAGTAAAGTTTAAGATTCGAAAATCTTCACTTAAATCACATTCTAAGCTACTATTTCACTAGAAGCTCAAGTAGGATCAACTTTGTGTAAAAATAGTATGTTCAGTTCAATTTTTTAGTTTATTCGGGCAGTTTAATAGTCACTTTTATTTGCAAATATGAAAATTACATCTCTTTTTTGTTTATCCGTAAAATAGTACAGTTGAATTTATAATGTGGTTTATAGACAATGTATGGGGTAAAATTGGTTTGTAATAAATGATCAAATGATAGCATGCCACGTGGAACCAAAGATAAATTAAAGGCGAATCACGTAACAACCAGTACCCGGAACAATAGCTATAGTTGCTATCGGATAAACACCGAAAGGAGCCTGGTCAACGGGAGCCGTTCGAATGTTTGCCATTGGATAGGATTCAATGAAGAATATTCTCTAACATTAAATGACAGTCGTTGAAGAGAATATTTGCATTCATGGCATGCGACATATTCATCAATGGCTCATGTATTGTCATTTAAGAGGGGTTTGATCATAGGATCTTGTTTTCCTAGGTATATCTATAAATAGTAGGCTCAGTAGCCATTATAAGACACGAAATTCTTGGCAAAACTTATGTTGTATGACACTTTCGCTCTCAATTAAAACAACTTTATTTGCTTTTTATATTCTTCTTATTTTTGTCCTCGGAGACACTGTTTTCAGAGCCAGGCTAGCCATCTTCTTCAATCTTAATTGTTAAGTCTTACATTTAATCTTGTTTGTTTATCATTTTGGGATCAAATCAGTTCGCTGGTCTATAAACTACGTAACAAATTCAACTGTATAGTTTTACGGGTAAACAATTTGGCCCCCACCGTGGGGCTTAGACAGTTGCGTAATTAAGTTGATCCTTGAGTTTATTACTAACTTGTTTGATTCTTTGTTCCTTAGCAAGAAATCGAAAATAGCAGCTAACAATGTCAACATTGCACACAATGTTGAGGGACATGAAAATCTTCCTCAACATGAGGATTCAATCAATGACGCCCGCAATGAGGGGGGCGAGGCAACCCCGGTTCGTGAAGGACAGTACCCCCGACATGTACGGGAGCCAACTCTTAATGACGTGGAAGAGGAACACGTTGCGGAAACAGTAAGAATCCTAAGAAAACAACAGAAAGCCATCATGGGCCACCTCTCAAAGCAGGATCATGTGATGACGGAGTTGAAGCAAACGTTGTCAGGCGCTTCCAACAACGCAAATGGAAGGGGCCCGGTTCCTCACGGCGTTCCTGCAAATCAAACGGTTCAAAACGTTGATAATAATACTCCGAGGGGTGAGGTCAGTTTCGACTGTGCAGGGGGGACCGGTAGTGGATCTGGTAACGATAACGGTAATGATCCCTTCAAAACCGAGCTCATAAAATTTATGAGGGAAATGAACAAACAAATGTATCAAAACGCGAAGGAGTTTCATGCCCGAATGGATCAGATTCTGGGTGCACCACCAGTTTTGAAGGGCCCAGATTCGAAAAATATACCCAGTTGCCGTTTAAACCGAGCACAATACCAGAGTTAATTTCGAAGAGGTTCAAGATGCCGGACATACCAAAATACGATGGGATTTTAGACCCGCAGGAGCACATCACAACTTATACCACAGTTTTGAAAGGGAACGATTTGGCTCAACATAAGATCGAATAGGTTCTACTGAAGAAGTTTGGAGAAACCCTCACAAAGGGGGCCCTAACATGGTATTCACTTTTATTGGAGCATTCAATTGACTCTTTTGAAATGCTTGCAGATTCATTCATAAAGGCCCATGCCAGGGCCAGAAAGGTCCAAGCTAGGAAGGCAGACATATTTAGGATCGCTCAAGGTGAGTCTGAATTGTTGCGAGAATTCGTGATCAGATTCTAGAAAGAGAGGATGTTGTTACCGGCCATACCAAACGAGTGGGCAGCGGAGGCTTTCACAAAGCGTTTGAATCAGAGGAGCTCCGATGCCTCCCGAAAGCTGAAGGAAAGCCTGCTCGAATTCCAAAAAACTACATGGGCGTATGTTTATGAATCAAAAATAAGGATAGAAGACGATCAGCTCGGGTTCCCGACATTAACCAAGGGACGGGACGGAGATAAGAACCAAGATAGGTTCAAAAGCGATTTCGATGCGGACCGACGATCTTCTAAAGGTCATTTCCTGCCATACAAGAAAACTGAATGGCATGGCAGCAAAGGGTTCTGGTCCTCGGATATGTTCACTCCCGACAGAAGAACTGACTGTGGTCGGAACAATAGTTCGTTATAAGAAAAAGAGATATCGGGGACTCGAGATTCCACACATCTCAGGTTATCGGATTACAATTTCAACATCAGCATAGTGGAGTTGGTATCAACGATAAGGAATATCAAAGAAGCACGATTCCTGACGCCAATCAGATCCGATCCCAGCTAGAGGGATCCTAACTTATGGTGAGAATATCATGGGACTCATGGCTACAGAACTGGGGACTGCCGACATCTGGGTGAAGAGGTGACAACGTTGTTGACGAAACATCTCAGGGAGTTCTTGAGCGGTCGGGCCAAGAATAATTATGGTCGTAACCAGGACAATGCGGAGCCTTCGAAGATAATAGAAAACTCTCCTCATTTGACTATCAACCTGATTTTCATAGGGAATGAAATTAATGGCATAACCTTCTTGGCGGCCAAGAAAACAAATATATTAGTGACTCGCAACAATAGACTCCGGGAAGTTGCAGAAGATGATATCACATTTGCGGAGTAAGATGCCGACAGACTTCTTCTGCCATATAACGACGCCCTGGTAATTTTTCTCAATGTCTTAGATTTCAAAATTAAGCGTGTTTTGGTTGACCCAGAAAGCTCGGCCAACATTAGTCAATGGAGAGTGTTGGAACAAGTAAAGTTAACCAGAAGCATAATTCTGGCAACAAAACTCCTCGTTGGGTTCAACTTGGCAAGTGTGACAACACGAGGAGAGATGCTACTACCCACTAACGCCGAAAGGGTAACAAGACCACCTTATTCGAAGTGGTAGACGGCGACATAGATTACAACATAATCCTCGAAAGGCCGTGGTTACATGAGATGAAGGATGTGCCCTCAACATATCATCAACTGTTGAAATTCACGACCCCGGAAGGAATCAAGCAGATAAGAGGAGATCAACCGACGGCAAGAGAAATAAACGCATTGTCGATTTCCAGTAGCAAAGGGAAAGAGCCCGACAAATAGCAATTACAGGAACCGACGCCTTCTCCCCTGACCAATGAAGATGAAGGCGAGGAGTCGTCGGAATCCCACCAGGTGCCGAGATACTTTCAGGTTCCCTTGGGAGACAAATGCAACCAAGTCCACTACAGAATAACTCGAGCAAGTGGCTTTGTTCAAAAAAATCTTGGAAAGGAAGTTTCACTTGGAAACAAGACTTAATCCTGAACTCAGGTCAGGATTTATTAATTTCCTTAAAGCTAACGTTGATTGTTTTGCATGGTCGCACTCAGATATGACAGGTATCCCATTAGAGGTGGTCGTGCACAAGCTAAGCTTAAACCTAAATTTTTCACCGATGAGGTAAAAGAAATGCCTAATAGTCGAGGTCAGAAATAGGTTTGTCAAAGAAGATGTAACTCGACGACTCGACATCGGTTCAATCTGGGAGGTAAAGTATCCTGAATGGTTAGATAATTTAGTTGTGATTCCAAAAAAGAATAATAAGTTTAGAATATGCGTAGATTATAAGGACTTAAATAAGGCGTGCCCTAAAGACTTGTTCCCATTGTCAAACATTGATCAAATGATTGATGCAACGGTCGGGCACGAGTTAATGAGTTTCTTCGATGCCTACTCCGGGTACAATCAAATCAATATGAGCCCGGAGGATTACGAAAAAACTTCATTCATAACGAACTTTGGCACATATTGTTATAATGTGATGTCATTCGGGCTTAAAAACACCAAGGCCACTTATCATAGGCTCGTGAACAAGATGTTCGAGAAGCATATTGGCAAAACAATGGAAGTATATATCAATGACATGTTAGACAAGTATTTGAATGCAGGTGAACATTTGAAACACCTCCAAGAAACCTTCGATATCTTGAGGAAGCATAACATGAAGCTCAACCCAGAAAAATATGCATTCGGGGTTGGCTCCAGTAAGTTCTTGGGGTTCTTGGTCTCACAGAGAGGGATCGAGGTAAATCTCGATAAAATTAAAGCCATCGAAGATATCTCATACCAGCTAACGAGTGTAAAAGAAGTACAGAGGCTAACCGGAAGATTGGATGCTTTAAGTAGGTTCATCTCTCGATCCTCAGAAAAATGTCATTACTTCTTCTCACTTCTGAAGAAGAAGAACAATTTCGAATGGACTCTGAAATGTCAGCAGGCCTTGAAAGACCTGAAATGCTACCTATCAATCCCCCCGCTACTATCAAAACCGGGGGAAGGTGAACAATTCCTGATATATCTAGCAGTCTCAGAAGTAGCGGTAAATGCCATTTTAGTCTGAAAGGACGAAGGTTCGTAATTTTCTATCTATTATGTTAGTAAAATTTTGTCAAAAGCGGAGACTCTCTATCTGCACCTTGAAAAGTTGGCCTTAGCTCTCATATTTGCCTCTCGAAATCTTAGGCCTTATTTTTAGTGCCACCCGATAGTCGTTGTGACAACCTTCCCCTTGCGGATTGTTCTTCACAAGCCTGAGTTGTCAGTCCGGTTGGCTAAATGGGAAGTCAAAATTAGTGAATTTGACATTGAGTACAAAGCCATGACTGCAATCAAGTCATAGGTTTTGGCCGACTTTGTGGCTGATTTCAGTCCCGGGTTAATGCCCCTAACTGCTAAAGAAGCGGCGCTAGTGAATTGGAATTGTTTGCGGATGGAGCTTCCAATATAAAAGGGTCCAGGCTCGCGGTGGTTCTAGTCACGCCCTTGGGGAAACCCTGAGGCAAGCCATTAAGACTATTATGTTAACTAACAATGAAGTCGAGTATAAGGCTTTGGTTGCAGGACTCGAACTGGATCGGGGACTTGGCTCCGAGGTCATAGAGATCAAATGTGATTCCCAGCTGGTAGTAAACCAAGTGTATGGGATTTTCGATATAAAGGAGGAAGGCATACAACAGTATGTGAATAAATTTCAGGCATTGCTTGCACGATTCAAGGAGTGGTCGATCACACGCCTTCAGAGGGAAGAGAATGTGGAAGAAGATGAAAGGATCTGGACCTGGTACTGTCGTTCAACTTCAACATTCGATATTGGATATGGATGGCAATTGTGAAGTGAATATAACAGACCTTGTCTGGGACTAGAGGAATGAGTTCGTCAAATATCTTCGGCATGGTAAATTGCCCGAAGCCCCGAAGGCGTCCCGGGAATTATACACCAAGGCGGCTCGTTACTTCCTCGTGGATGGGAAATTATATAGGAGATCATACCAAGGCCCGTTGGCCCGATGTTTAGGAGCCTCGGAGGCGGAATACGTGATGAGAGAGGTCCATGAAGGAATTTACGGGAACCATTTCGGTGCAAATTCGTTGGTACTAAAGTTGGTTAGGGCAGGATACTACTGGCCCTAGATGGAACAAAACGCAAATACTTTCGTTCAAAAATGCGACAAATGTCAGCGTTATGCACAGTTGGTACACCAACCGGCAAAACTCTTGCATTCGGTACTATTCTCAAGGCCATTCATGAAATGGGAAATGGATATAGTTAGTCCGCTGCCACCGAGTCCCGGAAAGGTAAGATTCCTTTTAATTTTAATCGATTACTTTACTAAATGGGTTGAAGCAGGTCCTTACCAAAAGATCGGTGAGCGCGAAGTGGTCAATTTCCTATGGAAACACATAATTTACTATTTTGGAATACCGAAGAAGATTGCTTGCGATAATGGACCACAGTTCATAGGCTCCAAAGTCATAAAATTTCTCGAAGATTTGAAAATCAAGAGGATTACATCCTCGTTGTACCATCCGAGCGCTAATGGACAGGCGAATTCCACCAATATGGTGATTATCTAGAACCTAAAAAAGAGGTTAGAAGCTGCTAAAGGCAAATGGTCTGAAGAGTTACCAGGTGTGCTATAGGCATATCAGACAACGGCAAAATCGAGTATAGGAGAGACACCTTTCTCTCTCGTGTATGGTGCAGAAGCTCTAATCCAGGTGGAAGTAGGGGAACCAAACTTACGGTTTTTCCGAGCAAACGAAGAAGCAAATAATGAGGCATTGCTGGTGAAGCTGGATCTACTCGATGAACGCAGGGACTTGTCATATGTGAGGATGGTGACTTAGAAGCTAAGGATGGAGAGATACTATAATCGGAGGGCCAATCTTTGGTATTTCAAAGTAGGAGGACTAGTCTTGAGAAATGTGACACAGAGCACTCGGGAAGTCAATGCTGGGAAGCTGGGTCCAACATGGGAAGGTCCCTACAGGGTTTTAGCTATCACCGGTAAAGGATAGTACGAGTTGGAAAATCAAGATGGAGTCAAATTGCCCAGCAATTGGAACGTGACTCACCTCAAAAGGTATTACTGCTGATGGATGGTTAAATAATCTTTGGCCCGATGGCAAGTTCCTAATGGGAAACAAAACTTGACATCGAACCAAAGACTATTTAATCGTTCACGAGTTGTTTCCACCAACGAAGCAAGACTTCTAGTGTTCTAATTTGCATACTTCGCATTCGAACACTAGGGGAATAGTATCAAATACGGAAACAAGAATACCACAAAAAATGGGGATTGCGAACCGGGAACGATAATGGCTCATCTGGACCAGGGACTGCATGGTCAGCACCACAGAAATAAGTTGTACATGTTAGACACGTGTATTGATAGTGCCTTGTTTTAGCAAAGGAATGCTTATGTACTTTTAAAGATAGAAGGAACAAAATAAAGTCCTTTATTTTTATCTTGTTTCTTGTCCAAACGATGAGTTGATTTTATCATTTGAAAGTTAACAAAAACTTCAAATGCTTGTGTCGGAATAAACAGGAAACATCCTCTTCAAGAGCACCATAAACATAATAGGTCCTTCTCTTATGAAACCTCATAGTAAAGTGTTGATTCCGGAAGAATTTATACCCAGAATCAAAAGCTATCAGATGAAAATGTGCTCGAAGCTCTAACTAATTCAATGCAAAGAAAATATATCTTGCACAACACTTAAACAGAATTCTCATTTATTTATAAAAGTGCCAAACTCGACGAAAAGTTTGGCATAAATACAAAAGTACAAGAAAAACAAGAAAAGGAAAAATCGAAGCATTATCACCGTTGGATCCCGGGGGTAGAGAGCCCCCCTCCCCCCCAGTGGAAGAGGGAGGATCAGCTGCCGGTTCGGAGCCTGGACCTTCATCATCATTCTCTTAAATTTCATCCTCGATTTCTGAATACTCAGAACCGATGCTCGAAGAGTCAGTTGTAGCAAGCTAAGCAGGGAGACATTCTCGGGCAGTTAGCTCCAGTTCTCGGGCCTTGGTGATGCAATCATCAATATCAACGATGCCCGCTTTAGCCTCTTCCAAGGTTTTTCTCCCCCATATGATATATAGCATACGTTTTCTTAAACACGAGGGAATCCCTTTGGTACTGGAGCTTTGCCTTAAGTCTGTCAACCTCGGCCTGAAGGTTGTCCCTCTCGGATCTCATGGCACTGAGGCTAGGATCAATATCATAGGTTGTAGATAGATGAATTCGGTTTTTCTCCATATTTTCTTGAATCTATCCTCCAACATGGCCCTCTTCTCCTTGGCGGCATTGGCCTCCTCGGTTTTAGAGCTCAAGATTGCCTTAAGTTATTCACTTGTTCCTCGAAGGCAGACTCGCGCTCGGTAACAACAAGCACAGTATCTTGAAGCTTAGCCCACTTAGTGTCATGACCCAAAACCCCAACTAGTCGTGATGACACCTAACCCAACCCGCTAGGTAAGCCAATTAACAGTTATCCAATTTAATGAGATTTATTAAGAGAAGAAATGATAATACAATTGCTTTTATACAAGAATTTCCCAAGGACTAGTAATACAAATCATGAGCTTCTAAGATTTAGAATTTACAAAGCTGGTATGAAATAAAGTACATCTGTTTGAAATATACAGGAACAGATTAAAATTTTAAAGTTACCAAGATCAAGAGGCAGCTATGACCGAAACGCAGGTACATCTTCAAATCCAGCTCCCGCCGTGCACAGTAACATCAACATCCAACATATGCACGCAAGGTGCAGAAGTGTAGTATGAGTACAACCGACCCCATGTACTCAATAAGTAACAAACCTAACCTTAGGTTGAAAGTAGTGACGAGCTTGTACCAAGGTCAGAGTCCAACTCCAATAACCAACAACAGTTCATAACAACATAAAGCAAGTAATAAAAGAAGTAACTCAAAGAATAAATGCTCAGCTAAATCATGACTTTTGAAAATAGTTCTGCCTTTCAAGTGTATCAGTGAAAATCCCAAGTCGTTTACCGAAGTCACCAAAAACCATATGAGTAAGCTCGAAAACTGTGATTTTTCCCAAAAACCTTTCAACAATAAATAAGATGTTTCATTTTTCATATAGCATGAGTAAAGTACATCTCTATGCCTATATGTCAATACGCAGGTGAAATCATGAATGTCACCAAAACCGGGTAGTAGAAGGAAATACATCTCTATGCATGTATCTCAAGTACGCATGTCAAATGCAATGTATCTCGGTGATGAACTCATGTACTCACACTCTCAGAGTACTCAATCTCACTGTCTCGTATTCTCACTCTTCGTGCTCAATACTCAGCACACTCAGTCACCTAGTACTGTATAGGGCAGATCCAGCCCAATGCGAATGAACCAAAATGCAAATAAAACAGGGCAGATCCTGCCCAATGCAAATGAACCAGGGCAGATCCAGCCCAAATGTAAATGATTGCTAGCAATTGCGCCCAATGTGGATATGCAGACTCCGGAGGGGCCAATCTAGCCCAAGCACTATAAAAGCCAAATCTTGGCATGAATCAATAAAGCCTGCTGCGACGTGCAGCCTGATCCCATAAAAATATCACTCACAACAGGCCCTCGGCCTCACTCCAGTCATCAATCTCTCCAGTCTCTCGGGCTCACAACACTCATGCTAAGCAGCCCAAATCAATGATATGAGATGTGACAATATACAATAACAAAGACTGAGATATGATATGTAATGATGAATGCGACTGAGTGCATAATTGCAATTAATCAAATAACTTATCAACAAAGAAAGACCATTGTGGGTCCCAGTAGTACCAGTATATAGCCTAAACGTGATTTCTAATATGAATCACAGCTCAAGTGCCCTAACACATAGAGTATAGTAAAAATGTTCAGAAAAGATAGTTATATAGTTCCATGGAATCGACTAAATCACCATTCACACGATGCACGCCCACACACCCATCATCTAGCATGCGCGTCACCTCGACATCAATCACATAACACGTAATTTGAGGTTTCATACCCTCAGCACCAAGTTTAAAAGTGTTACTTACCTCGAGCAAGCCAAATCCAATACCGAGCAAGCCAAATGAAAGTCAAACCCGAGCCCGCACCTCGGAACCCGATGAAGTTTATACAATCCGACAACTCATTCAATTACGAGTCCAATCATACTAGTTTCATTCAAATCTGACTCCAAATTGGTGTTCGAAACTCAAAAACTCACTCTATGAAACTTTAGGCACACACCCCCCCCCCCCAATTTCTCTTTAAAATTCATCAACCAATTGCCAAAAATGAAGATAGATTCACGAAATATAATCAAAACCGAGTATAGAAAACTTACCCCAATCCTTGTGATCAAATTTGTCTCCAACATCGCTTCACTCCGAGCCCCAAATCTCAAAATATAATAAAAGAACCAAAAACCTCAATTTTTATAGCTTCTGCCCAGAAATTTCGCATATGCGGTCACACTGTCGCATCCGCGACCCCCGATTCTCTGATAAGATTCTTCGCTTCTGCGAAAATAGATTGGCCCAGTACCCTTCGCACCTGCGGTAACAAAACTCCGCTTTTGCGAAGACCTTCGCACCTGCGTTTCCAATTCATCTCACCTGCGCTAAATTCTCCGCTTATATGATCTTCCTCACCTAACCTCTTCTCGCTTCTGCGACCAATTGTCCGCATCTGCGGACTTGCATCTGCATCCATTCTTCCGTAGATGCGGAGGCACCAGAACGAGCATACCTTCAGCAATGCAATATGAAACGAAAATGATCTGAACCTCGTCCGAAACTCATCCGGGCCACTCGGGACCCCGTCCAATATACCAACAAGTCCCATAACATAACACGGACCTACTCGAGGCCTCAAATAACACACAACAACAACAACAAAATGACAAATCGCACCTCAATTCAAACGCAAATGAACTTTGAACTTTCAACTTTCAAAACTCGCGCCGAAACATATCAAATCAACCCGAAATGAACTCAAATTTTGCACATATGTCCCAAATGACATAATGAAGCTATTCAAATTCTCAGAACTACAATTCGAATCTGATATCCTCAAAGTCAACTCTCGGTCAAACTTATAAACTTTTCCAAACCTTCAAATTCTAATTTTAGCCAATTTATGCTGAAACCTTCTAGAAACATCCAAATACTAATTCGGGCATACGCCCGAGTCCAAAATCACCATCCGGACCTAACGGAACCATCAAAACTACAATCCTAGGTAAATACTAAAAAGTAAAACTTGGTCAACTCTTCCAACCTAAAGCTTAAATCATGAAATTCATTCTTCCAAATCGATTCTGAATAGCCTGAAAACCTAAACTGACAATTCACACAAGTCATAATATATCATACGGAGCTACTCACGCCATCAAACTACTGAGTGAAGTGCAAATATTCAAAACTACAGGTCGGGTCGTTACACTTAGCCTTCGCATCTTGAAGTTGTGCATGCAATTGAGTGGCTTCTTGGTTGTGGGCCATCACTTCTTGCTCACTTTGCATCAATCGGGCCACAAGCTCTCCTGCCTCAGCAGCTTTTGCCTCCAACACCGGAAGGCGCGCAATAAATTGGTCCCTTTCGGCCAACAATTGATACCACTCGGAGGCGAGCCCTTGCTTATCAAGGATCAATTTCTACAGGCCTTCGAAAGCAAGGAAGTTGGTATGTAAAAAAGGAATATCAAGGTTAGAAATCTCATTACAGCAGAAAAATAGAAAACAAATTATGAGAAAGCAAGTACAGTACCGCTGTCGCATTATGCATTGCATTGTTCAACAAACACTCCCCCGAAAGGGAGCGTATTTCCTTCCTATCTTTCTCTAAAGGCAGCGGCTTCAGGTAATTAGCAAGCTCCACCGGCCTAGACAGCAGATGGCACTCTTTCGAGACCGAAAGAGTAGCACTCCTCCTCCCTTGGGGATCTGGGGAAGGGGGTGAGTAATTGTTATGGTTGTTAATCGGACGACCTGGTCCGGGATGGACACGAAAAAAAATAGCCCATCCGGTTAGTGGTCCGGGCTGGTAACGGGTTGGGAAAATACGGGTTAATTATGACCCGTACGGGTTCAGGCTTAACGGGTCCGGACCGGGTCGGGTTACTTATTTGTTTTTTTAGTTTATTATATTTTTTTTTATTCAATGTTATTGATACTTAAGTGTTTGCAAACTTTTAAGGCTTAGAATTAAACTTTAAAGTTTTAAATTTGAAATTTGAATTTTAAAATTTTAAAATTAAAAGTAAGTGACTACAAAAAATTACTTAATAAGACCAATATGTAAGGATCAAACTACGAAGGATTTCATTTTATATTTTCACTCAATAATAAATAATACTTCAAATTAATTTGCAAGTTCTATTTTGATTTGTTTATTTTTGAACTTATAAAAAATAAGAAAGAGTACATCACATGCTTTGCATCATTTTTGTAAGTTCATCCATGTCAACATGAGGTTCTTAATTTTCGGCATTGCTTGAATCGGAACCATAAACTATTATATCTCCAATCTCTTGGTCCTCTGTTTCATCTAACTCTCCACGCCCTTGATTTTGCCATTTTGATCTTATCCAATCTCTGAAGCACACTAAAATTTCCAAAGCATTGCTGCCCAATGAATGACGGGTATCTCCTAGTTGCTGTCTTGCTTGGCTAAATGCGCTCTCTGATGCGACTGATGAAATCGGCATATTTAGCACGTCTCCATGGCCGAAAGAACAGGAAATTGATTTGAGTTGCTCCTCTACCAACCCAGTGGTAGAAATTCCTTTGTGCGGGGCTCTGGTGACTTTTGCAAGTAGAATTGGAGTTCATCAATATTCCTGCTACTGGTTTGTTGATGCTCTCCTAGTGTAGACCAAATCAAATAATCTTCAACACTATCATTATCCTCTAAAGCACCAAATGTAGATGTTGAAACTGAACTTGAAGGAATATTTGCATCTACAGCAGCAGAAGCATCAACAATGTTAGCATAATAATTATATAAAGTTTGTAAATGTTTGTGTAGATCAGAAATACAAGTTTCAATATGAGGGGTTTCAGTTGGTCCAATATCCATATAAACATATAAAAGAGTGATTAATTGGCGACAAAGGGTTTAAAATAGCACCAATTAGGTAAATAGGGAGAATTGGATAGAAATATTTCCTAAATTTATCTAGCATAGATTCAACAACATAAATATATCCTTCTTTCGTCTTCAAATTATGGAGTAAAAGAGAAATTTCAGCAATATAAACTAAACCATTTGCAATAGTAGGATAATAAGCTCCAAAAAACTCAAGTGTAGCCACATAAAAATTTTGTAAAAAATTTACAACATCTGCAATGATATCCTAAGTTCTAGATGTTAACAAACGGTTAGGATCGGTACAAATGAGAATTAGCAACTTCAGTTATAGGCATTTTATATTTATGAAAACATCTTAAGAGTAAATAAGTATAATTCCACCTAGTAACTATTTCTTCAGGCATGAGTCTTGGTTTTAGTCCATACTCTTAAATGCATTTAATCTAGCACTTCTATTATTTCCTTGAATTACACCAACAGTTCTTCTAACTAAAGTGATCTCATCTCTAAATAATTCAAGGTTGCTCTTCATAATTAAATTATAAATATGACATGCACACCTAACATGAAATATTTCAGGAAGTGGAGGGTGTTAATGCAATTTTAATATTGTAATAGCAGAATTGTTGTTAGAAGCATTATCAAATGACATACACAACTTTTTTCTGAAAAATTGTAAAATATAGCAACTTTATGGATAGTATTATTTATAAATGCACCAGTATGACTTTGATCTTCATCATATTTAAAAGCAATAATACGTTTTTGCATACAAAAATTATCATCTATCCAATGATATGTAACAGTCAAATAATCATTTCCATTAACAGCACGACCAATATCAAAAGTAAGAGAAACTCTACAAGAAAGACTGACGAACAAATAACGGATATATATCTCATATTGTCCAAAAAGCCGAAATATATCAGCTCTACAAGTAATTCTAGGAATACCTTTAAACAAAGGGTTATAAATTCTTTGAATATAAGTAACAAAATATGGTGAAGCAGCAAAACTAAAAGGTAAACAACCTAAAACAATCATTTTAGCTAATTCTTTCTGATCTTTCGCTATATCGTATTTACCCATTAAACCGCCAGTACCCGGGTTAAGTTTTTGTTTCCCACCTTCCTCATCAGCACCCCATGCAGTAGGATGGTTATCTACCATGTGCCTAGGAAGTTGACCCGTTCCCCCTTGCTTACCTCCGGTCTCATGTTTATAAACTTCCTTACAAATTTGACATCTTACATAATTTTTTTCTTCTTCTAGTCTTTCAAAAAAATTCCAACACTTACTTCTTAATTTTTGATTCCTCTTAATAGGGAGGGGAGGCCTACCTGTATTACCACGACCTCCACCCCTAGTATTTTGAGTTTGACTAGCATTACCAGGTGTAGCTGGTGGTGTTTCAAGATTATCAAGTGATTGAATATCATCTAAATTATCATCTATACCATAATTTTCTTGAAGTTTCTCATAATCTACATTTAAATTTTAAGGTGAACTTTCAAAAATATGTGTAAAGCTACTAGAAGAACCAACACCACCTCTTGATCTTTTAGGAGTTTTACTCTTACTACTACCATCCCTACTAGTACACGCTTTTTGGCTGCTCTAAATATATCCATTATGAAAATTAAATTAAGAAATTAAATTAATAATTTTAAATAATAAAATAAAAATATACACCAAAGAAGAGAAAGAGATGGAACGAGTGTACCAGGATTCCAGATGCCGCACTAAATTTGATATCACACTTCAGTTGATATTTGATGATATTGAATATTGATACCACACTTCACTTGAATACTTGATATTTGATAAGTATAGTTTTATTGTGACTAAAGTAAATATTTGATGAAACTTGAAATAATAAGTAATTGAGAATTTAAGAGCAATAAGCAATATTATCAAGAGAGAATTGAGAGAGAATTGAGAGAGAATTAGAGTAGTATGTGTAACGACCCGACTGGTCATTTTGATCTCTAACACGTCGTTCGGCGGTTTGAGGCCTTGATTAGCTTCACTTCATGTTTTATGACTTGTAAGCGTAGTCGGAATCGAATTTCGGGAAGTTTAGAGTTGATTCGGATGAAAAATTCTAATTTCGGAAAGTTTAAGTTGAAAGAATTGACTAAGGTTTGACTTTTGAGTAAACAACCTCGGAAACAGGATTTGAAGGTTCCAATAGGTTCGTATGATGATTTCGAACTTAGGCGTATGTTCGGGTTGAGTATCGGGTCGCCCGGGAGCATTTTGACGCTTATTATGGATAGGTGGCATTTTGAAGGCTTTAGAATTTTCTAAGTTTTATTTGAGGTAGATTTTGGTGTTATCGATGTCCGTTTGGGGTTCCGAGCTTTGGAATAGGTTCGTATCGTGATTTGTGATTTGCACGCAAAGTTTGGCGTCATTCTAGACTGTTTTGATATGGTTCGAACGCGTTCATCGAAGTTTGGAAGTTTAAACAAAGGTTTCGATTGTCAATTCATAGTTTTGATGATGTTTGATGTGATTTCAGGCCTCAAGCAAGTCCGTGTTATATTATGGGACTTGTTGGCAAGTTCGGGCAGGGTCCCGGGAGCCTCGGGTGTGTTTCGAATGAGTCGCGGATCACTTTGGAGCTTTGTTATATTGCTGAAGGGCCTGAGTACTGGTGCAATCGCACCTGCGGAAAAAGGGCTGCAGATACGACGCTGCAGAAGTGGCCAGGCAAGCGCATGAGCGGATTTTGGTTAGGCAGAGCTGGGATCGCAAATGTGGTCATTTTTCCGCAGAAGCGGAATCGCACTTGCGGAGGGGGCAACGTAGAAGTGAGGGCGCAGATGCACAACAGGCACCACATATGCGGCATGCGACCTGGCCTGGGTTCTCGCAGGTGCGAGATTGAAACCGCAGAAGCGGCTGTCGCATAAGTGACCAGGGAACCACAGATGTCACGACCCAGAATCCACTAAAGGTCGTGATGGCGCCTAACACCGCCGTCACGCAAGCCAACGGTGATTGATCAACTTGTTTACTCATTTTATTACTTTGAAATCATAATTTTCATTAATTAAATAGTATAAAATAGAATTTACAGGGTAAATAATAATATTTACACGAATTTCAATAATGAACAACCCGTAGGAACCCCCAAAACCTAGTGTCACAAGTATACGAGCATCCACTAGGAAATATAACAAAATACAACATTTGTATGTAATACCAATTAGACAAGAGAATATAATTAACTCTGATGGAGACTCTGGAGACTGCGGATCATAACATGGAATGCAGCTCACAGTAAAGTCCCCGCAATAGTCGCGCCTTTGCGCCCCAAAGACTACCAGACATATATGTACCTGCACAGTAAGTGCAACAAGTGTAGCATGAGTACGTAAATCAATGCGTACCCAGTAAGTATCTAGCCTAATCCCAGAGAACTAGTGACGAGGGGTCGACATCGACACTTACTAGTGGTCCAATTAGAAAGATACAGTAGAAGTATACAGATGTGAGGCAGAGTAAATAAACGAAATAACAAGTATAAATACGTGGTAAAATCCTCCTCTCAGCAATAACTCAAACTCTCAGCTAGTAGTTACCTCCTCAATCGGAGTATATATATAATGGACCTCACCAGATATGTCGTCACAATTCAAATCAGGAAAACTCACAGATATACTGGCTTCTTTCCAAATATTACGCACGATTTCATAAGGGTATTTTACAGAAATGCCGAGGTGTACGGCCCGATCCCATCATAATGTGTGCACTGCCGAGGGTCGAACGACACGAACCATAGATACATCTTTACATTGCTGAGGCGAGCGACCCACTCCCTTGAGAGTGTGATACATAATCTTGCCAAGGCGAACGACCCGATCCCATCATAATGTGCATGCTACCGAGGGTCGAACAGCTCGAACCATAGATATATCTATTATACTGCCGAGGCGAATGGCCCGATCCCATTAGAATAAGAAGCTTTAATGGGTCCTTGACCCTACTCACGAATATACGTGTGAGATATAAATTTTTAAGGAAAACGCATAGCACGAGAAAGTTTGTAAGAGGAGTACAATTATTCCGCAACTAATCATGAAGCCCGTCAAATCTCTACAATAGCAAGTCTATCACTCTACGCAAATCTAATCTCAAGTCGTAACGTAAAATAAAAGAATTTAATATGCAATGGACAAATTAAATAGTACAGCTATAGCATGGCGGGAACCTAAGTCTACCCGGACATAACATGAATCAAGCTACGCACGGACTCTCGTTACCTCGTGCGTACGTAGCCCCCGCAACAAGTAGCACATAACAAATACATAACCTAGGGGTAGTTTCCCCTTCACAGAGTTAGACATGAGACTTACCTCGCTCCGAAGTTCCATAATCGACTCTGACGCCACTCCAACAACTCAAATCGATGCTTGTCTCTCCAAAACTAGTCAAATAATATGCAAATCCATAAATATATACCCCATTACCCATAATTAATCAATTTATAACAATCCCAACTCCACTCGAAAAGTGGATAAAGTCAAACCCTCGGGCCCACGTGCCTGGATTTCAAACGTTTTCGAAGATAATCATTACCATAACACCACGAACTCAAATACATAATCTATTCTTAATTCCGTATCCGATTTTGTGATCAAAATCCAAAAATACCAAATTCTAGGTTTTCTACCAAAATCCCACAATTTCTATAATTTTTCATGCATTTACCAGCCCACATTCATATATTTAACTTAGAACTTGTAGAAATTACTTACCTCATGATTGGCGATGAAAATGACGCTCCAAATCTCTCCAAGGCCGGCTCCCATGGAATAAATGAAATGAAAATGAGCCAAACCCTCTCACTTAAACAAGCCCTCTGCCCAGCGATCATCGCACCTGCGGCCAAAAGTTCCGCTTCTGCAGTCCCCCCTTCAGCCCTCCTGCCTTTGTATTTGCTCACCAAACTCCGCCTCTGCGGAGTCGCACCTGCGACCAAGGATTCGCTTCTGCGGAAACAACGAACCCACACCCCCTCGCACCTGCGTACCCCTTTCCCGCATCTGTGATCTCGTAGGTGCGGCACAAACCTCGCACAGGCGCATCCAACCATCCTCACTCCCTACCGCTTCTGTGACCCCTGGGCCTCTTCTGCGGTCTGCATCTGCGGCCATAACCTCGCAGGTGCTATCGCACCAGAAGCCTTAAGCTTCAGCAGTTCCTCCAAGTCCAAACTCGATCCATTTCCAATCTAATTCAAACTTAAGAATTTCTTAAACTTCCAAAATGCCAACCTTCCATAATAGGCGCCAAAATACTCCCGGACCACCCGGTACTCAATCTAGAAATACGCCCAAGTCCGAAATCATCATATGAACCTATTAGAAACTTCAAATCCTGATTCCGAGGTCGTTTACTCAAAAGTCAAACCTTAGTCAATTCTTCCAACTTAAAACTTTCAAACTTAGAATTTTCTATCTGAATCAACTCTGAACTTTCCGAAATTCAATTCCGACCACACGTACAAGTCATAATACTTGAAGTGAAACTACGCAAGGACTCAAACCGCTGGACGACACGCTAGATCTCAAAACGACCTATCGGGTCGTTATAGCAGATGCGAGGAAGCGCTGGGCAGACTTGGTTTTATACGGGAATTGGGCCCATTTTCTTTCATTTTCACTTGGTTGGGGCGATTTTTGGAGAGCTTAAAGGGGAGATATTCATTATCTATTGCAAGGTAAGTAATTCCCGCATAATGTAAGTTATTCTATAAGGATTTAACATGAAAATTTATGGAAAATTGTGGGATTTTGAAGAAAATCTAGAATTTGATATTTTTAGATTTTGACCATGAAATTGGACATGGAATTTGGAATAAATTATATATTTGAGTTCGTGGTGTTATGGGTAAAGTTTATCTTTGAAAAAGTTCAAAATCCGGGCACGTGGCCCGAGGGTTGACTTTATTGACTTTTAGAGCGGGGTTGGAGATTGTTATGAATTGATTTGTATGCATTGGGGTATATTTTGATTGAGTTACACATTGTTTGACTAGTTTCGGATTGTTTGGCTTGAATTGAAGAGTTAGAGAGGCGTTGGAGCCGGTTATGGAACTTCGGAGCGAGGTAAGTCTCCTCTCTAACCTTGTGAGGGGGAAACTACCCCCTAGGTGATGTAATTGCTATGTGATACTAGTTGTGGGTGCTACGTACGCACCAGGTGACGAGAGTCCGTACGTAGCTAAAGCATGTTTATGTCTGGGTAGACTTAGGACCTTATCATGTAATATTTGAATTATTTGAACTCATTCGGCTAGGTTAATTACTTGAACTTATAATTGAAATTGATTTAGAAATAAATATATGTATACTAGGCCGAGCCTTATCACCTTGAGTTATTGGCTAGTTATTTGAGAAATGGTAAAGATTATATTCACTTTGTGCTCATGTACTGTATTGTAAGCACGTGTCTCGTGATTCGATAACTTTCTTCCTTTCTTGTGGAGCGGGCCGAACGCCTCGACAGTATAATAGATGCATCTATGGTTCGTGTCGCTCGACCCTCGATTGTGTACACATTATTCTGGATCGAGCTGAACAACCTCTGCATAATCGTGCATTATATCGCTTGTAGTCCGAACATTCACGAGATTATCCTTTCACTGATGCCCTGCATTTTACATGGTATTCCTTATCTGGTTGTTACTGGTACTTGATACATCTAAGTTGATGAGGTAGAACACAAGACTGAGAAATTCATATTTTAAAAGAAATATTTGGAAGATTAGGTAACTTACAGATTTATCCTATTATGGTTGTGTGCTACACATATGCTTATTGTTTTATTATATTGCTTGCTGGACCTCTAGTAAGTGTCGATGTCGACCCCTCGTCACTACTTCTCCGGGGTTAGACTAGATACTTACTAGGTATGCGTTAATTTACGTACTCATGTTGCACTTCTGTACTAAATGTACAGGATCTGACAGGTTCATTTGGTGATCATTTTGGCACATAGGCGCACCTGCTGAAGAGACTTTATGTGAGTTGTATTCCAGGTTACGCATCACAGTCCATGTAGTCTCCATCGTACTATTTATTTTATCTTGTCTCATTTACATCCTAGACAGATGTTTTATTATTATTGTACTCCCCAGTAAATACGCATGCACTTGTGATACCATATTTTGGGATATACTGGTTGATGCTTATGGTTTTGTATATTATCATCGCCTTTCATTTCTCTTACAAACTACAAATTTTGTACATTCCCATGGATTTAAAAGTGTAATTTCCTTTCTTATTAAAATTTATGATTTCAAAATTAATAAAATGAGTAATTAAATTTGATCAATCACCGTTGGCTTGCCTGACGGTAGCGTTAGGCGCTATCACGACCTATAATGGATTTTGGGTTGTGAAAAACCTACGGTCAAACTTATCAAAATTCTAAACCTCTAAATTGCAAAGTTTTGGCACAAGGGGGACTATTTTCTTAAGGGGGTAGGCCGAAATGGCCAAATTTGCAAAAAATGGTCATTTTCTAACGGTCATTTTTGAATTTGACCGTTGGCAACAGTCAAAAAATTTTAAAAAAAAAATCAACGGTAACTAGGTTGGACCGGGTTGTAGCCCGGTAAAAACTCGGTATGGGTAACCGGTCTAACCGGGTTCCGGGGCACCGGTTACCAAAATATGTTCGTTCCCGTCCGGCTCCCCGCCAACCCTCCCCAAACCGTCCCACCCCCCTAGCGTACCGGTCTGAACCGGGTCGAACGGGGCTATCAGTGGGTTGGCCTGACCCGATTAACATGTATAGTAATTGTGCCCCAAATTCCCGTGGTCAAGAGATCGGGAGGAGAAGCACCCCCTCTCAAACGTCTGTTGCCGGTGGAGAAGACATAGTGGGTGTTGGTGACGAAGGTGTAGATGGTGTAAAGGGGCGTGAAGTTGTTGGCGTTGAAGGTTGAGAAGCAGCTGCAGCGGGAGCAACATTGATTATTGGTTGCTCAGTATTCGAAGGCAGAAGAGGCCCGGGGTCCGAGCTCCTTGGACCAGAAACAGCAACGGGGACAGGATAACGGAAATTAACATTATCTACGAGATCCATCTCGACCTAAAGTGCTTGGGCCTCTTCTACGGTCGAGTTTTTGAAGCACTCCCGGCTGAGCATCCAGTTGAGCTAATGAAGTTATTCTTTTTCTTTTGAGGGAAGCCATTTCATCACTGGCCTCTCCATCTTCCACAACAACCACTGTGGTCGGCTTGGTTGATGTGGCCTTTATTTTCTTATTTTTATCCCCAGCTGAGGAAGAACGTCGCATTTTTGGTTGCTTGTTCCCTGGTTGGGGATTCCGAGAGGAAGCACCTCCACCGAAAGCAGATCCGTAGGCACTACTTCGAGCAAGGGCACTTTGTATCGCCCTCGCGGCCTCCGCGGGGTCAGCCAAAATATCAACTTCGGGGTAGGTGACAGAGCCCTACGGGAGTCCTGAATCAAGCAAAAAATGGAGTTAGCAAAGGTTACTTGTGCTCGTACAAAGACTAAAGGAAGAAGGACTCGGTTTACCATGGTTCTTGGGCTTCCACCCATATTTGGGGACCATTTCCTTCCACCGATAGGTTTTCAGTGTTGTAATATCCAGAATCTTCTGAACCCACTGATCTAGGCCTTGAACTCGTGGTGGTTCCCACCGGGCAGCTGGAATAACAGAGGCAAAAAGGTCAACAATAACGGAAAATAATCTTTTTACGAAGGAAAGAGATGAATAAATTACAAACTTACGAGAGCGGCTCCACGGTTCAAGAAAAGATGGAGCTGTGGCCGGGATGATATTCCTGGTAGCGATGATGACAAATCGCTTCATCTATCTAAGGTCACTGTCATCATCCACGCTTGTGAGAAGGGCGTGGTGGCCATGTTTGCTAAAATTTATTACTCCCTCACAGAAGATTTTGGGGGAGTAGAGATTCATCATATGTGCCAGGGTTAGGGTTTTCCCATTCTCCATGCACAGCTGGCGTAGGCAAGCCACCGTTATCTATATAGATGGGCCTACTTATGCCAAGAAGACATGGTACCGGTGGCAAAACTCCAAAATCACGGGGTCGAGCCCTTTGCTCGTCCCCAAGGAAAACAGACCCAAGGTGAAGGGATATGTATAGACATACGTAAAACCTTCCTTGGTGAAGGTAACCCACTCTATCACATCCGGAGCAAGGATGTCAAGGTTTGGGCAGTTGCAGTCCTCCTTCATAGCAGGAATACTAGAAGGGCGAATAGAGGAAGGGTACCTGCTAACGACCCAAGTCCGTAGGGACACGGATGGAAATTTCTCTTGGAAGTCATTGGCATTGCTCATGTATTTGGGTATGATGGTGCTTACCGTGGGAAGCTCAGAATCAACGTCAGCCTCTTTGTCTTTGTTTCTCTTCGGGCCTCCACCGAAGAGAAGACCAAAGTTTCAATAGAGGAAGCCTTGGTAGTAAAAAAGGTGGTAAAGTTTTTTAGTGAAAGTTAGAGAAGATGAAAGTTTTCTAAGTAGGAGGAGGTTGAATGTAGAGAAAATGATAAACTTATGAAAGTTTTGGAGGTGAAAGAGGTAAAGTGATGAGTATAAGTAAAGATATAGACGGCAAAAATCGTGATCATGATTACCTCGAGAACCGACAAAAATATTATTGAATCATAGGGCAACACGTGTTCGGTATATCAAATGCAAGAAGACGTGCGTCTTTTTAAGTGTCTGAGACTGTTCATAAGATTTTCCGCTAAGAAAGAAGAAAATATATATCTATGTTATATCTAAAGTGAAGTAGTATCAAAATATTAAATTGATTGACAAGTTAATAAAAAGTCACATCAGTAAATGTATAGTACTAAGTACTTGCTAATTTAATAAAGAATAAATAAGGAACAAACAATTTATTTGATTACTATATAATGTGTATCCTTTAATTTTGTATAAATTTTATTATATTTGTGCACACTATATTAAATATTAAAATAATATGATATAATAAATCATAATTTTATAAGATTAATATTCTATTAAATTGTGATTGTAACATTAGTATAGTTCAAAACACACATTCAAATTAATTTGAGGTAGAATATGCTCGGTTAAATATCCTTTTTCTGCTCCCGCTAACAAAGTAAAGCTGACTGTAAGTCCACTAAAAAGTGTTCCCAGTGGTACATCTACAGTTACCCCGTCTCAGCCAGTGCTACTGCGACTTCTCATCTCCAATTCTGCGCATCACAACGCTGATTTCGTCCTCTCTTCCTATTCAGGTGAGTCACAATTGTTTCCCCTCTTTACCCCTACTCACATTTTCCAAATTACATCTCCTTTTTGTGTTAATTTCCAAAAAATTGGAGTTACTTGCTGCTGATAGCTGTGCCTGTTGATTCTCGGGGGGGGGGGGGGGTGGAGTTGGGGTTTTTAGAGCTGATTATCTATTTAAGTAAAGTGGAGATCTCTATTTTGATTTGTAATATATGTTAAGATGGTTTTCTAGTGGAACATTAATTGGTGTTGCTTGAATTGAAATGGCTGGCTAGACACCAAAGTATGAAATGAGTGCAAAATATTTTTCCTCTTTATTTTATAACTGCAAGTATTATCCGGTAGTATTCAGTTTTTTCTGTGAATATGCCATTTGAAAATCTTGCTCGGTTCTGCATTGAATTTAAAATGTACTAAAATGTTTCTCCTTAGTGTAGTGTACATGGTCTTTGGGTATTTTTCACTTGTTGTCAATTGTTATTACTATTATTTTTTGATAACCAAGAATCCCGAGTTGCTGACAACCCCAATTAGCCCACATGTTTGAAATTCAGGAGAGTAGGCCCTGTCCCTCTACTTTGCTCCCACTTAAATTCCAGGCTTCGCAACAGTGGAAGTTTTTGTTGAAGTGTGTGACTATCTCATTTAAGAGTTTAAGCTATTAGAGAGAATACACATTTAATTACTTAATCGTCTTCAACATACCCCCTCACATGCGGGCTTTATTCATTTTCCCGAGCTAAACACGTGAAAATTCTTTGTAATAATAGGTGGCGGTGAGACTTGAACCCAGGACCTATCTGCCGTTATACCATGTTAAAGTGTGTGACCTCTATCTAAAAGTTGAAGCTATTAAAGAGAACTCACTTTTAACTACTTAACTATGTTTTCAACAGTTTCAAACTGAACGCTAATCCAAATTTAAAAGAATAGGACAACAGTTACTGCTTTTGATCATAGTCAAAAAGACGTAAAAGATATCCTTGACAAATTCTTTCTTACTACCTCTTTTCATCTGAGTTACTCTTTTGTTCCTCTTGCTTTGCCTTTCAGGAGTCCGTCCAGCTTGACCTAGATGGACCAGGTAAATGAGTTTTATCTGTATTATTAGTTTCTTTTTGTTATACCTGATGCTTATTTGGATAGTGATATTCGGGGTCATTGCAGTATGAAAAGGTTGAAAAGATTGGTGAAGGAACTTATGGTGTAGTATACAAAGCTCGTGATCGTGTAACGAATGAAACTATTGCACTGAAGAAAATTCGGCTGGAGCAGGAAGATGAGGGTGTGCCGAGCACGGCTATTAGAGAGATCTCCCTCTTGAAAGAGATGCAGCATGTAAACATCGTGAGGTATACTGTAGAGATATGGTCTTTGTATACTACTTATGAAATGATTACATATGGATGCGATTGCAGTGAGAGTGATTGAGGCTGTATTTTCTATTTCCTGTGGTTATTCGATAAATGTACTGTAGATTATATGGTTTATGCATACTTCTAATTCCCCTCCATATCAGTTCACGCAGGGCCTTTGCTATTATAGTATCTTGGCAACAGTAAACTATTAATTTGCTCTCTAGCGTTGTCCGTCTTCCTTTTACTCCTTGCTCCGCTGTAGAAGAATCATTTTTGAGTATCAAGCTTCTGAAATTCTACTATATGGAGTCCATATGTGGAAGATGTTTTTCCTTCTACCCTGGGGATTGGGGCAGGATTTAACTGAACATATTTACTGCTTCGGAGGCTTCTCATGGGATGTACCAGTTCTTACTGTGGAAAACTCGACCCCTTTATATTCTGCGCTTCTTCAAGTCTATTTGGGATGCATAAGGGCTGTTACCGTTATGGATATAGACCTATATTTTGATACATCTTGTAGTAGGGATGATAAAACCATATCATTACTTAGATTCTGGATAATTGGAAACTTCAACAACTAAACGTTTTAGATTGAATTACTATAAAAGTTATGCATCTATGTAATGCAAGCTTGTTTCCATATATATGCGTGTTAGATTGCACCCAAGGTTGTGATCAATGAAGTGGGTTGAGAACCGGGAGGTCTTAAGTTCAAATCTCTGCGGAAGCAAAAAACACTAGGTGATTTCTTCCCATCTGTCCGAACCTTGATGGATAGAGTTACCCGGTACTTGTGCTGGTGGGAGATAGCATCTACCCCGTGGAATTAGTCGAGTGCGGGCAATTTGGCTTGGACACCATATATATATATATATATATATATATATATATATATATATATATATATATATATATATATATATATATAGAGAGAGAGAGAGAGAGAGAGAGAGAGAGAGAGAGAGAGAGAGAGAGAGAGAGAGAGAGAGAGAGAGAGAGAGAACTTTTGCTGGAGGTGGAATGGTTAGAGACAATTTGTAATTTAAGGAACCTATTAATCATTCCTTGGTTTGAAAGTATAAAGTTCTTTTAGAACTATTTAAGCTCATAGTAGCTAGAAGATGAGACCACCCCAAGGGTGTGGCCTAGTGGTCAATGAAGTGGGGTAAGAACCATGGTCTCAGGTTCACATCCCAGCGGAGGATTTCTTCCCATATGTCAAAGCCTTGGTGGACAAAATTACCTAGTATCTGTTGCTAGTGGGAGGTAGCTGATATCCTATGGAATTAGTTGAGGTGCGCGCAAGCTGGCCCGGGCATAAAAAAAAGTAGCCAAAATTCGAGACATCTTCTGAACTTACCCATCTATTGTTTGTATGAGCTAGCTGGCGGACCTACTTATTGACTAGTGGGTGCGTGAGCACCCATTGTTTTTTACCCAAGCACTAGGTTTTATATAAGGAACTAGTATTAACATACAAATAGATTGACCAAGCACCTCTTCCATGACTACCAACAATTCAATACTCAAGATTAAAGGCCGTTGAGCACTCACAACTGAAAGTTCTAGGTTCGCCACTGGATTTAGGGGATGACGAATTCGACTTCTAAGCACACATCAGATAGCCACACCTATGTCCATGTAACAAAAATACTCACAGCTGGTGAGGGGTGATCATTCCTTTAGCCACTCCTCGGACATGTGCACTCACAAAATCTAAAGCACAAGTAGCACGGAAGGAGCTTGCGAGTTAGTAAGGTTGAAACCTTGAGCAAAAGATAGGCAGCATATATTGATGCTAACCTTTGAACGACTATGGCGCTATGGTCGTCATCCAGGAGGACTCAATTGTGTTTGACGGCAACACGAGATGATGTGAATCTCACATGGATGAGCATCTTGGATGCAAGGAAGTGTGCATTCTTTTCCCAAATTTGTTTTGGACATGATCATGGGCACTGAATTATACTGAAAAGACCTAACATAGAGTTGGTTGGTTTGTGTTCAATGGGATCATGAGTATAGCACTGAATAATTGTGTCATTACAATATGTAGAGTTTGCCAATGACATTTGCAATGTGTGAGGTGCGCATGTAGTATTATATGAAGAGATTTGCGCCCTTATGGGGTTAGTGAGTTCAGGAGGGCTGCTTTCTTTTTTTTTCTTTTTTTTTTGGCTGATTGAGTCAAAAGGAATTGAAGACTAGAGAGCAGATCCTAACGTGTACATATTTGTAACTTGGATGCCAGTATCGAAATTTTCTTTTATCGATGGGAAAGCTACTTTTGAATTTTGTAAGAAGGTTTTCTTCTTATCTGGTTACAGGTTGCAAGATGTGGTGCACAGTGAGAAGCGATTATATCTAGTCTTTGAATATCTCGACTTGGATTTGAAGAAGCATATGGATTCATGTCCAGAGTTCTCTAAGGATCCACGTCTTGTAAAAGTGAGTAAAAACTGGATGATCATTTGGAGGTGTTCGCATTATGTGTTATCTGCTTGATGAATTGTGTAACTCTATTTATCATCTTTGTGGAAGAGGGAGGGAGAGGCACCCTGACCATAAATACTTAAATTTAAGATTGTTTGATTATGTGAATAGAGAAAGTATCACTATCTAATGATTTTTCCCAAGTTCACAGGCTTCTTGTTCACCGTCATCAATTAAGCAATCTCTACTATTCTGCAGATGTTTTTGTATCAAATACTCCGTGGTATTGCTTATTGTCATTCTCATAGAGTTCTTCACCGAGATCTGAAGCCTCAGAACTTGCTGATAGATAAGCGTACGAATGCTTTAAAGCTTGCAGACTTTGGATTGGCTAGAGCTTTTGGTATTCCTGTCAGAACTTTCACTCATGAGGTATACACATAGTTTTAGCTCTCTGAAACTCTCGTTGTGTCTTCTCTTAAATTTTCACTGTTGTCTAATGTTCCATAGGAGTTAGGACAGACGAGAAAAAAGTTATGAGCTGTAAGCATAAACTTTTCTTACATCTAATGTCTTCAAGATATGATACATAATATCTATACGAACAACTTTTTCTCTTCAGAGTTTTCTTTACTTGTTATAGCTTAAGTTGACTGTTAGTTGATAAAGATAAAGAGCTTGATCAGGGGTCTGTCCCCAATCATTTAAGATACTCTTTTATCTTTTGTACTTCCTGCTCTAACCCATCATTAATTGGACCAAGGATATCTATCTAACTGTTGTTTTATTGGCTCTTTAATAGTTAATTTTTTGGTTCAGGTGGTGACCTTATGGTACAGGGCACCAGAAATACTGCTAGGAGCACGCAACTACTCTACTCCTGTTGATGTTTGGTCAGTTGGCTGCATATTTGCTGAGATGGTGAACCAGCGGCCCCTGTTTCCGGGTGACTCCGAGATTGACGAACTTTTCAAGATTTTCAGGTTTTAATATACATAACAAATTTTTTTGTTACCTTTCTCAGAAAAAGTGTTCATAACCAATTCTTACTGATAAGAAAAATATGCATCACTACTTCTTTCATGAAAGCATTATTTCTTATGAAAAGAACATATCCAAAAATACTTTGATAATGGAAGTGTTTCTCCTTGTCTAAAAATTCCCTTCTCATCCTTTTAACGACCCTTCTTAGAAAAAAAAATAGGCATGGAACATCCTTCTGGCCTCTGTTATGCATCACGATCAAAATAATTAGGACTCAAAAAGCAGGCAAAATGTAGGGTGCATGGGCAAGACTCATGGTTCAGAATACTGTAAACTTCACTGTCGGATGGCCTGTGATGTCAATTTCCTCATGCTGATATGCGTATCAAATAATTTATTCTATTAACTTTCCATATCAATTTTTTTTTATTCTATTTACTTACCCTTCTAGGGGGGTTAAGGAGGTTCATATGTTGGTCCTTGTAAAAGAAAAAGAAGGTTCATATATTGGCTTCATGAAGTTTATGACCGAAATGTCAGTGTTAACATGTTCTATATTAATTTCATCAAACTGTATAAAGCATATGCTAGACCGAGGTTTCTTGAATCAAGGAATGTCAGCATTTTATTTCCTTGTACTTCATGATTGTTGAATATTTCCAATGATGTCATGATTCTCTACTTTTTCCGTCTATAAAGAGTAATAGGTACTCCAAATGAGGATACATGGCCTGGAGTGACTTCTCTGCCTGATTATAAATCTGCTTTCCCAAAATGGCCACCTAAGGTAATTTAGGTTTCTCTGTGGTTTCTTTCCTAACAATTTGACTCCTGCTAGACTGAGGATAACATCGTACGGATTATTTAAATGGTACCCTTTGAACTTGCAGGACTTGGCAACTGTAGTCCCAAATCTTGATGCACCAGGTCTTGATCTCATTGGTGTAAGTTACGTTATAAATGATATCTGTATCTTATGAACATGAAAGTTAATAATGTCTTGAATGAAGCTCCAGCTTTTGCGATTGATTCCCAATGAGAGATATTTTAGTGAAAGACATAAAAAGCATCTACAATTAACTGCTATGTGAATCTCTGCCTGTGAAATTGCAACATCAGTGGACAGTTGAAGGACATTGAACCATTAACAGCAGCAAAAGACTGACAATTAGTTTTCTTAAAGAAAAAGGGTGTTCCAATTGTTGTGCTTGTGTTACATGTTTTTCTTTTTAATTGGTTCATGATCTGCATTCTTATACTTTTTTCAGTCTCTTTAGTCTTGTTTCCTTTCTTTGCGTGTCTCTTTTCTTTTCCTTCTGATTTTCCCTTTTTAGTTGGAGGACGTCGGGAGGTGGGTTGTTATGATGCAGTTTGTTTCTATGCGCATTAGAAATTTTCATGTTTTCAATTCAATTAATTACTTCGGAACTTCTCTTTTCATTAGGATTATGAGTAGGTCTTTACGTGTGGACAATGAGTAGTGTTTGATGACCAGATGATATGATATGATATGATACTTTAGACTTCAATCTATTGCGCTGATCTATGTGGTCCAATTACTCAATGTCCTGGCTTATTGATGTTTCAGAAAATGCTTTGCCTGGATCCCAGCAAGAGAATCACTGCCCGGAGCGCCCTTGAGCATGACTACTTCAAAGATATTGGTTTTGTTCCGTGATTCTTTGTACCTTCATCCCGAGTGTTGATGTATATTTGGGTGTGTTATCTACAAGGTTTTGTTCTTAATTTGTGCAATCTTTAGGCTTTCCATTCCTTTTTTTTTTTTCTTCTAATTATATTTTCCTCCAAAGCGATCCAGTCCTTATTAGAAGAGTGGTCCTGGCACAGCCTTCATGAATATTCTTGTTCCAGTTTCGGTGTACCATGGACATGTTGAAGCATAGTTTCAGTGCAATTTCCTTTTGGTTGTATTTTGTGGTTCTGGATACTGTTTTGTTACATTAATTTTATTTTGGGGTGCTATTAATGTTGTCTATAGTTCTCTCTGGGATTAAACTGACTTTATTTACTGGAGTCTTTGGTTATCCCAAAGCGTCATTCCTGAGAATGCAAGCTAATATTGCTCAAGAGCACTCTCACAATTAGGGTAGGAGGTCGTTATCAAATATAATTACTCAACGTCAGTCATCACCGATCCACCAAGAAGCAATACTAAGGAATTGAGGCACTGGGATTCTAACTAGTAATTAAATGCAATTAAGAAAAAGAAGCACTTAATTACTAAAAGCAAACGAGTAAAGGCTAAGAATTAAACAAGGATCACTTGACGATAACTTAATGAAAAAAACAACTATGATAAAAGAGGCACTGGGATTCTAAATATGTCCAAATTGGAGTATACAAAAACGGAAGAAGCAGCAGAGACAACTTCACTAAAACCTTAACCAAGTATTAAGTCCAGATGAACACAAACTTGGGTGAGCACAAAAAATGGAAGACCTTGCTGGTTCATAACAATGATTAGTGTCATCTGCATGTTCCAAGTCCAAGAAAACAAAGGAAAGACTTTCTTACACCAACTTATTGCATTAGTTCTGCAAGCAGTTATTAACGGATTTCTATATGCCAAAAACAACAACGCAGTTTAATCTCATACATGGGGTCTGGGAAGGGTAGTGTGTACGCAGCCTTACCCCTACCTTATAAAGGCAGAGAAGTAGTTTCCGATAGATTCTATATGCCAAAAACATTACGGAAAAACTATTTCTCCTGCATAGCTTCATATAGTAAGTGTGCAAAGCTAAAAGCAACTTGCAACATAAAATTTGCTTCCAAAACTCTTAAGTAAAATGAGTAGAAAAAGGGGGAGTATAAAAATTAGTTATACATTGTGAATAAACAAAAATGGCAAAATCAGCAGTACATCCTCCATTAAGATCTACAAAAATGCACTAATGTATAAAGAAAGAAATCAAATGTAACAACAAATTCACGAGATAAGGGGTAGCTCACTTGGTGAGTGAGCTCTCTGCCTACCAAGAGCAGTAATGGTTCAAACCCCATCAATAGTGTAGCATGCCCGCCTTAAAAATATCACATTTCTTTGCACCTCACAAATTGACAGGCAAATCCAGGAATCTAAGGGAAATATACATTGTTCGTAAGTTATTTTTAAAAGTTGCTATCTCATTGACCTCTGCGATTGGGTTCATGCAGCATTGGTTATGCTCATCTCCTCAAGAATCCCATTGCCTGGTAGACATTATTGACAGTAACATCGGCTACATCTGCTGCTTTTCTGGCTCCCTCTGCCAAGACTCCATCCAAGTAACTCGTGTCGGATACAATTTCCTCATAGCGTGCCTGAAAAGTACAAACCAAAAGGAATTATGCAGAAGTGTCTTTGAAGGAATAAAACATTGGAGAGATATCATCTTTGACTTCCGATTGTACGATAAGAATCAGAGACAGGAAGATGCCGTTCTCTGAGCTTGAACTTATTCCGTTTTAAACAGAAATTTAAACTGCAAGAAAACCGAACAAAAAGAACTTCACAGAAAATTAAAAGAAAAAGGCTAAGGAAGAAACTATAACCCTATATTTGAAAGAGAAGTGGATTGAAATAAAAAAGATGCTCGAGAGGAAAATGAAGAGTTAGAACACAATAGGGTTGGATTGTCACCAGTTGATACCGAGATGCAAAATACTAGCAAGGTATATTGTCAAAAAAAGGATAGCAGCAAATTCAAACATAAAAATAGATGCAAACATATGCATGCCTCCAAAGCTTGGAATCTATGAAAATATGTCCACCAGAGGCCTTCCATTACATTTTCTAGATCATAGAAGCAAGTAAAAAATGAAGCAAAAGCTGAAGTCAAACAAGTTTTTAAAAGCCACCCGCAACTTGATCAGTTTTCCCATAAATGTTCCAGTTATTCACCTAATTCATGAGGCTGTGACAACTGAACTCTTCGTTTCCTTACCCACTGATAGGTGGATACTTATAAGTAGAATAACTTTCATTAAATAAAGTAATGGTTAACAATATGATAAAATTTATCTTCCAAGGATCATGAAGCACAGTCCAGATTTCTTTTTCCTTCCAGGAAATGGATACTTGAGACTAATCATAAGAATAACTATTTATTTTTTTAACATTCAACCATGGACAGCATACTGAAAGGAAAGCAAAATTAGAGCTTTATGCACACTTTCACCTACAGGACCAACAGCACAGAAAGAAGTCTCTAACTAGAGCAAGAGAGTGCAACAGATATGGACCAACCATCACATTAGCAAATAAATGACCAGTAGGCCTCCTAGTGTTCATTTTGGCTGTCTTGCTATAGAGAAAAGTCCTCAAGTTAGAATTTGGCAGATTGACAAAATTGAACTTTCACTCAAATATACAAGTAGCTCAGTAGGCATCACATGCGAAAGAAGAACCTGGATAGGGTGTAGATGATCAACTAAAGCATCTGTAAGCACGAGTTTGAACGTTCCCCAATTCATATCTCTGCATTCTTCTGCAACCTCCTGTGGCATCAAGGCATTGAGAATTAACTTCTCCAATATTGCTTGGACAATGGAACCAATTAAGCACCCCTCAAAATCAACCACTCAAAAGAAGAAGAAAAAAAAAAGAAATTTAGCTATTTTATATGACACACTTTGCCAGACCTTTAATGTGAAGTTTATTGAGTTGCATGTTATAGCACCAAGCATCATGTGTTCACGCAGGGTTCAAGGAAGGGCCGGCATATCAAGAGGGTGTGCTGTAGGCAGCTCACAACGCAAAAATCAGTGGTTGATTCCATGGTTTGAACCCGTAAGCTATAGGTCACACAAAAACAACTTTACCATTGCTCCAAGGCTCCCCTTCATTAAACGGCAACCCGGTGCCAAATGACCAACTCTAGGCATGCGAGAGGGTGCTACAATGTCCTACATTGGTTAAGATAACCCGTTCCTGTCTCTTCATATGGTTTTGGGCAATTATCACTTTAAGTGCTAGTTTTAAGCTTGAGTTAGGCCCAATGTTAATGTTCTTAATATACATAAGCTATAGAATAGGAAGGAACACAAAAAATACATAATTACAAATGAACAAATTTTCCTAATGGATCTTAACTAATCCTTAGCAATAATGAATTTCCCCAATTGATGTGACAATATTCTTAGCATATTCTTAAAAGTTAAAAAGCCAGTTTAAAGAGAGCACCAACTTATGATGTTGATTTAAATTGTCAAATAAATTTAAGTTCTTAATAATGTTGAAAGTTTTTCAAACATAAAAATTGTGTCCTTAAATTAGGATATAACTGATAAAAAAGTGCAGCTGATACACTAAGCTCCCGCTATGCACGGAGTCCTGGGAGGGATATAACTTATACAAATTTTAAAATTCCAATATCCAATTAATTTAGTATACTAAAAAAATTGTATCGACTCTCTCAATTGTAAATGGCACCAAGGAATTGGCTTGATTTCCTAATTCTTTGGGTTGTAGTTAACAGCACAAGGAACTGTAATATGAGTGAGAAGAACCATAGAAAAATATATTGAGCAAAAGTAGTAACATTTACATGATAAAATCAATCTGCCACCCATAAAAGAATAGGCATACATAATACTGGTGAAACGAAAGGATAATGTACACAAATTAATAGCATTAGATATGAAGCCATTCACCTGCTTGGTCTTGCCTGTAACTAGCTGATAAATAGAAAGAAGATTGTTACATTCAGGTCTTTCCGGATTGTCAAACTCCATGCTGTATATTGGCAAATAAAACAACAGAAAAAATTATAACACACCACAAGAAAGTAAAGCCATTGAGACAAATATTTATGCCAAAGGACGTATGTCACATGCCTTGTCAAGGTCTAGCCTTTAGAGCAGCTTTTTCTTTTAAAAAGAAAATTAAAGTCTCGATGGAGAAAATAAAATAAAATTCTACAAGCCTCCGCACCAGAAGTGATTAGATGCTTACCCAGGAAACGAATCAGTCTTGCACCGTTTTATTTTATTTGCTATTACCTATGAAAAGAACAAAAAATCCCACATTAAGCATGAAACAGGTTTAATGTTCAATACATGATAATTACCCCAGCCAAGCTTTATTTCGATATCACAAGGTCATCACCACTAAAGATTTATTAAAAATGCATACAACTCCACACCTAGAACCCTACTCCAACAGAACACTTTTTCTTTTGATTAGATAAACTATCCTACTCCAGCAAAACACGTATTTTGACATGATACAAGTATTGAATAAGAATTTAAACTGTAATTGTTACAACAACAACAATAACAACCCAGTTTAATCCCATAAGTGGGGTCTGAGGAGGGTAGTGTGTACGTAGACCTTACCCCTACACTATAAAGGTAGAGAGGTTGTTTCCGATAGACCCTCGGCTCAAGGAACAGTAAAAAAAAAAAACCACAAGCAATAGCAGCAACAATGTAATAGGGTAATGGAAGCGAATGACACAACAAGTAATAAAAAACCAGGAATAAGAGGAATAAGAGAATACAAGAATTGTACTAGTACTACTGGCAAGTCTAGGAGAAACTCACAACTACCTGTCAACCTACCACCTTAATCCTCGACCTCCACACCTTCCTATCGTGGGTCATCCGGTAAGGTGAAGCTTAAACTGTAATTGTTAATCTAAAAGAATTGACATGAGATTATTGGTTTTTTCTTAAAAAAAAGATCATTGTTTTAATTTTGATTTCTTAAGGTCAAACTAGAAGATATAGTGTGGTGAGATGAAAGAAAGTATTGTTTAACTTTTTACCGTGCATAAATGTGGTTAACTTTCCTTTTTAGGAAATACCGAAATAGATGTTAATTTGGGATAAAGCTGGACATTCAACTAAAGAGAAATAATCCCAATATGGTCACATGTGGATGTCAACTCTTAGTCCAATTGCTTCAACTGTTAATAAAGCCACTACCATCGCAGTGAGCATCTAGTACCTCTGCATGCCCAAGGCCGGACACCTGGAGCGCAGACAACATAATGTCTGCGCGTAATAATGGTTAAACCAAGAATAAGGATGACTTTGACTTTGATACCATGTTTAGAAAAATGAACCTTGAACGCAACGAAACTCCAACAGCTAGCTGTTTAGGTTGGGTTAGACCAAGGTCCATCTTTCTTGACACTAGACCCTGAAATGCACCATTGCTCTTGAGTCTTGACATTCTTTTACTAATTGTAACTTTTCAGTTATTTTTATCAAAAACCAATAAATGGACATGGTCTTGACATTCTTTTACTAATAGTAACTTTCAGATATTTTTATCAAAGACCAATAAATGGACATGGATATGTGGAGTAAGCCAAATATAAACAGAGAGGAAAAGAGAGTGAAAAAGTATTTATGATGAACTTAGACATGGAATTGCAGATTCCAAAGTCTAGAAAGTGTGTATAAGTCTTTTTCTCTTTCCTTCTTACAATAACACATTCAGAATATGATTAGCCAATTCAAGCTTTTTATCATTTTAAAATGCATAAACCCACGTTCCAAAAGTGATATACATAACAGATGCTTCTAAAAGCAAAAAATAGATGCCCAAAAAAAACTAATTTTACTTACATCTTTTGAATCTAGCAAATTGATTCTCGACTGATCAGATGGTGCTGACTTCGACATCTGTCCAACGAACTCCATTAGAAAAATATATTGGAAAGAAGCACTATTTTTAGAAGTGTCCGTGCAGAAGAAAAGAAGAAGAAAATGAAACAAATAAAAGCTGCTTGACCTTAAGAGATTTCAAACCTTGGAAAGACCATCAGTAAGGGACATGATTCGAGCCCCAGCGGGTGGAATAAGGGGCTCAGGAACCTACATTGACAAAAGCATACTGATTAGCATTCTTCACCTATACAAATAGCATGTACAGAAGTGAAGGGTATCAACCAGGCTTCAGTTGAGAATCCACCTTGAAGATTGAACCGCCTCTCCTGTTACAGAGAAAAAACAAAGTGATTTTCTTTTGACAAGTTGAAATATAATCAACTCGAAAAAGTCAAACAACAAGATGGCAAGTATCCAAATATATGTATTTAGAGCATAACATGACTGCCTTATGACTTACCCTCCCAGTTTCTTCCACTTCCTTCCTCCATATAAATAGTTAACACGCTCAGCCAGCTCTCGTGTCAACTCCAGGTGTTGCTTCTGATCCTCTCCAACAGGGACAAAATCAGACTGCCGAAGGATACTTTGATACATCAGATCCACAGACATTCACACACACTTTCAAGATTAGAGTTGGCGGAAAATTGTGCTGGGAACTGCAGTGGCATTTGAGCAATCTTCCCAAGGATACCCCAAGATATAATGGTAATCAAAATACTGAATGCAACAAGTCAAGCTTCTTGTTCATAAAAAATAAATTCGAGACATTTTAACTAGGGTTAGTGAAGTGTGGAGCTGGAAACCACCTGGTACAGAAGAATATCAGCAGCCATTAGCACAGGATAGGTTAGAAGGGCAACACCCACATTTTCATCCCCCTGCATAGGGAAATAAATATAAAAAACGCCTGGTAGAGACACTGAAAAAACAGTCCGGTATAAGAAAGAGCCAAAGGTTTAAGTGTGAAAGCAAAGAGTTATGATGTTACTGTAACAGATGGGGATAAACCAGCAACCAGTCTGGATTTTTATGTCATTCCGGAAAAAAGGTTTAGAAGAATTCACCTAAATAGCCGTCTATCCAACTGCTCGAAAAACATTGTATCCGGCCGAATATTTGTGCAAAAATCCAAAAGGTTTATTCCATTTTCTTGGTTCCGATTTCAAGCATTAATTATATGGACCAGATATTTCAGCAATTGTAAGAAGTCTTAATGTCAGAAATGAGAAAAGTAAGAATCCCAAAGCAGACATACATGTTTCTGTTGGAGATAGGGGGTCCAAAGGTATACCCATTAAAAGCATGCTAGTTAATAATATTTCAAAGCATGCTAGTTAATAATATTTCAAAGCATGCTTGTTAATAATATCTTCAAGCATTCATGCTCTAAGGGGTATTCATACTGGGTTATGGAACTTACAGAAAATTTGGCCTATCAATACAGTTGAGATCTTCACATCATATTATAGGCTCTTCTGTTGCTCGGCAAAGACATCTTAACATTTATTCCATATTCATAAGAGATGTTACAATCAAAATGATATTTGTTTAATGTTGTTTATAGAAACAGAAAAAATATCAAACCTGATCTTGACTACTAACTGCATAAAATAGAAGAAACTGGTCTATAAAATAGAAAGGAGATCGGGTAACTAAAATAAGTGTGTTAAAGAACAAGATTTTATGAGGCACTAAAGGTTGTAAGTTCAAGAGGCAAGCAGCAAACTCATGTTGAGCAACAGTGTAGTTCTTCGGACAAAGCAGGCATCATGCTCGCATGAATACATTTATGTGGAGCCTAATGACATCAATGGCACTTGTAAATATAGTCAAAGAAAGATCAACGAATTATCTTTTGCCAGTCATAGAAGTTCTGCCCAGTTTGTGTATTTAAACTTGATAGCAAATCTACCTACTATTATTATTTATCCAAAACATTCTCTGGTTGAGTTCATACTTCTGAATTATTGCACCTCTAAAGTGTAGTTCAATATCCACTTTTTCCACATGCAGCATCAAATCACAGTTTACAGATGATATGGTTGAAATAAAATTCCTCCAAAGATTTGGTGAATTAAATCTGTATAAACTGTTAAATCCTAAAAAGCAGAAATTAAGGTATTGAAAAAACGACAGGCAATGGAGAGAGGGCTGCATACAGCAACGACGCACCGCCTTCCGTGATTTCTCTTTAAATTGAATCATCCTGTTGAGCCAACCAATAGGTGTTGCAGAACTCAAAAGCCACATCAACTCTACATGAGCACGGACATGAGACTGCACAAAGACTGAAGCCTGGAAGCGAAGTCGCAATAATCACAATGCAAGGGATAGGCCACAATGTAATATATATGTTAGAGAAAATAAAGAGCAGACCTTAGAAGGATCCACACCACATGCTAAATAAATAGCTGCTGTATCCCTTGTTGACCTTAGCAATTGTTGTGCGTCAAATGGCAAAGTTATCTGGAAAAATCTGAAACAATATTACCTTCACCAGCTTTTATTTATTTCCTTATCCTCACACGCAGTGGTAGGGGGTACAGCCAGGAATTTTGGGGATAGATTTGCCATATGTGCATAAGCAAGTGAATGGGGTATCAGCATGGCATAATGTTCTCAGTTGGAGCACTAAAAACAAACGGGGCCATTTACTCTTATTTTCAACTAGTCACAAGTCCTACTCAATTGGAAGAAGAAAAATTTATTAGTCCTACCATAGTTTCACACCTATGGACCGGTGCATCTGCATGACCAAACGATCTCAAGCGAACTTGTCCCATTTTATCCTCAATATGTGCTACTTGCACCTTCTGCCGAATGCGTCCATTTTTAATCTTATCAAATCATTTGTGACAGCACATCCATCTTACCATCCACATTTCTTCAACACTCATTTTGTGGATATGTTGGACTTAGCAGTCCAATATTCACTATATATAACATAGCCGGTCTTGTAGCTCTTCTATAGAACTTACCTTTTACTCTGGTAGGCATCATTTTATCACATAACACTACTGTAACACTTCTCCATTTCAACCATCCAATTTTAATCCTATGAGTAGCATCTTCATCTATTATTTCATTCTCTTGAAACAAGCCTAGATATCTAAATTGTTTGCATTTTGGCACCGCAATCCCATTTAGTCTCACCTCAACTTCGCTCTTCTCATGCTGACTAAACTTGCATTGCATGTACTCAGTTTTACTACTACTTATCCTAAAACCCTTACTCTCTAAGGTGTTTCTCCATAGCTCAAGCTTTTGGTTGACAACCTCGCTAATTTCATCAATTAGCACAATATTATAAGCAAAGCATACACCCATGGGACCTCATCTTGAATTGTGTTGGTTAGCTCATCCATAACTAGGGCAAATAAGTAGGGGCCCAATGCAGAACCCTGGTCTAAACCCACTGTTATGGGAAACTCCTTTGTATCTCCTACTATTGTTTTCATGCTAGTGAAAGCTCCTTCATATGTGTCCTTTACGATATTCATATATTTAATATGAATTCCTTTCTTCTCCATCACCCACCAAAGGACTTGCCGCTGTGGTATTCGATCATATGTTGTCTCTAGGAAAAGGGAGGTCCCTACTAGGATTTGAGTTAATAAAGCCTGAGAATCTGGATTGCCATTCAAAATCCTAGATGAACTGACTTCCAATTGTGAGTATCTGGACGATGATGAAAGATCTAGGAACTTTACTTTTAAAACTTCCTTGGCAGAAATAAGGTTAGCAAATTAAGCAGATAATCACAATGATATTCCAAAACTAAGAGAGTACAGAGTAACTGATTAAATTTATATAAAGGAGAGTGAGTCATACAACTATTACTTGATAATGCAAGTTCATATATATCTTCCACAATGTAAAATAGCACGAGAAAATTCCAAAGAAACAACATATGACTAGGGAATAGTCTGGCAAATTTGAACTATACCGCATGAAGGTCCACAATGAAGAAGAATGTCTCATGTGTATCCTGAAAAGAGCAACCTCATCAGTGAAAGAGTAAGTCAAATCTAAATTGAAATTTCTGTAAACGAAAATATAACAATATTTCTCATACAAATAGAAAAAAGATTAGTAGCAAATCTGTTTTCTTTTACATGTAAAAATGATCGTAAATCTCTTAACATGTCTTATATGTACAGCCGCTGTAATTTCCAATCAACTGAGCTAGCATTAAGGGATTCAAGAATTTCTTTAAAAATAGGCCATTCAATTGAGTATCTGAATAATCAGAAGGAAGAACCCAGACAAAATGAGGAACCCATAGCAGCAGTGTTGTGAAAAGGGCTCGCTTCAGCGCTTTAAGCGTGAAGCGAAGTGAGGCGGCCACTGTGTCGCTTCTGTAAGGTGAAGCGTAGCAGGTAGGTTGAAGCGTCCGCTTTTGCCAAAAAAGCGAGAAGCGAGAAGCGACGGAAGCGCTCGCTTTTGTCTTTTAAGTCACTGATAAATGAAAAAGCTCAGTCTTTTTTTACAAAATCAGCGGGCAGCAGAGCAAGCAGCGACTAGGGTTTCAATTTTCATGCCCATGTATGTTTTCTTCTTCTTCTTCTTTTTCTCATTCTCTTCTTCTTCTTCTTCGGTGCTTAAAATAGCAGCGAAATGCTGCCAATTTTTTTTCCCATTCAGTTCTTCTTTTTCTCATTCCCTTCTTCTTCTTCTCATTCTCTTCTTCTTCTTCTTCTTCTTCGTCTTCTTCTTCTTCTTCTTATTTTCGTTTCAGTCCTTAAAACTGCAGCGAAATGCTGCCATTTTTTTTTTCCTTCAGTTTTTCATCTTTTGTTCTTAGTCTCACTGCCAATTTTTTTAGTATTGGCAGTTACATGTGTTGTATGCAGTTACATGTGTAACATGTGTTGTCTATGCAGTATTTATTTTAATATTTTTCTTAATTCCGCTTCACTTCAAAAAAGCGAGCGCTTCGTTCCTCGCTTCACGCTTTAAGTGAAAAGGGGCTTGTCGCTTTTCCTCGCTTCACGCTCTTCACAACACTGCATAACATCAACTGTCTTATCATCAAACTGTGTCAGCAATTGGAATTCACCATTCCATTCAAAAACCTGATTGAGGCATCGACATCCACACAAAATGCAGAGAAACCCAAAGAGATAGGCAGATATTTGATCTATAACGAGTTGATCAACGTGCTAGTGTGTCCGTTGGAAGCCCTACACATTGATTGTCACACCTTGATAGCCAATCCACAGTAACATATTGTGGAAAAGATGTTGAAGAATGATGACTAAGAAGTGTGGATTCAACAAGGTTAATTCAACAGATTTCCCAGGCTGATATTGGCTCCATTGTGAAACAGATCTCATGTGGAAATGATAACCAAAGTAGTCTTAGAAATTCGAATGTCTTAGATTGATGTTATATAAATTTCCATTATGGTGTAAATGAATTTGACTACACTGAGACAAATCCGCAAACTTTGTGAACACAAAAAGTTCTTGATTAAAAGCTAAAGGTGGAAATCTCAAGCACCATTCAACAGGCTACATCATAGGAAGCACTTACACCTTCGCTTCAGATTGCAAAACAAAACATTAATAGGATATTAAGCAATTTTAAACATAAAGAGAAATTTAATTGCTTGGATTATGTTGTAGCTAAGTTAAAAATTCTTTGACACAGACTCTATTCCCACATAAACTATAAGAAAAAGAAGCCAACCTGCAAGCGTATCCAGTTCTTTATGGCACCAAGATAATTTCCCAAATGTATCAATCCTGTAGGCTGAACACCGGAGACTATTCTCTTCCTGTTTAAAGAAAAGAAGAACAAAAGTAAAACATTCCAATCATGAGAATCATATACTATCATAGTGATCTAAAGTTTCAAATATAACCAGCTAAGCCTGTAGTGTTACACATAAATGTGTTTACTTCAAAATCACTCACATGCCTCTTGGTACCATAAACCACAAGCAATATATTTCTCCATATCTTGGTGCATGCCCAACAACTACATAACTTCTTGATGAAGATGTTCATTCTTAGTACTTTTCATTTCCACGAGTTAAACTAGGTTTAAAATAGATTGAAAAAATAAACTTAACAGCCAAAAGCTTCTACTTTCCGAAGTACCGATATATGGAACCACATAATATGAGTATACAATGCAACAAGACCAAAAGTTAAGAATAAGACATGTAAATCATACAAAACAATGTAAAAGTGTAATTATTACTCATGTAAGAAACCAGCTATTAGCATTGTGGAGCAGCATAACCATTAAAATTCAAAACCAATCACTGATTTTTGTGGATTAATATTATCTCTGGTTAAAAAGGCCAAAGACTATCCAAAAATTACTGTGAATAGTAAATGGAGGGGGGAAATCGACTGTTGTAAATTTACTAGTATACTAACAATGACAGGCACAAGTCAACTCAAAATCACCAAAAAGTAACAAAATTAACCTTAAGCTCTCCGGACAAGTTCCTCAAGATGGATAAACAAGTTATGTTGTCCAGGAAAAATGATCAAAGCACTTGCATCCAAGGGTGTGGCCTAGCGGTGAGGTCTCAGGCTCAAATCTCAGCGGAGGAAAAAAAAATACTAGGTGATTTATTCCCACTACCGGCTTGATGGGCAGAGTTACCTGGTACATGTTATAGTGAGAGGTACAGGTGTACCATAGAATAGTCAAGGTGCATGCAAGCTTACATTACATGGACACCACAATCATAAAAATGATTAAAGCACGGCTAATTTGAAAATTCACACATTAACCAAGAGCTGTAAAAATGAATCAACTAGCCCATTAATTAACAAGCTGTCAAATTGAAATCATCAAACAATGCAGAGAAATTTTCTTTTTTTTTTCTTGTTCAGTAAATATTTCATCTTTCTGAGTTGCATTACACGAAGCAGCGAGTAAATCACAATCGAGTAGACTTTGATAAAAAGAGTTATAGTAGCAAAAATTGCGAGCTGCATTACTTTACAGGGTTTGAAGAAGACTCAGAATTAACAGGTTCAGAGACAGCTACACTGCAAAGGCACCGAAAATCTCGACCGGCTTGTAAATTATGTTGACGAATTAGCTGTGGTCTTCTCAAGTATTTACCTAAACTTAATCCGCGTGACCTGCTAAGTATTGATAAAAACAGAGCTAAAATTGAAGATAGTGAATGGAGAAAAGGAAAATTAACAGCTAAACAGAGGAGAGAGAGATGAATACGTGGAAGAGGCGAAGCGAGGAGCAGAATAAGTGACCATACTGAAATGAGAGAGTAGAGAACGGCCCATTGCTGCTGCTTTTTTTTGAGGTCTGCAAGTTGGAACGCAGTTTGGATGAGATGGTGATTATGGGGAAACGGGAAAAGGGATATACAAGTCGCATTTTGTGAGTTGCGAGGTCTAGTGTGATTTACACCTTAAAGTTGCACTGATTTCTATGAACTTAGGAGTGTTTCTAATTTAACACCGCGACTCAATAGAACGAGTATATTAATTAGGAGTGTTAAAATCGAACTTGAAAATCGAACCAAATATAAAAGTCAAATTAAATCGATTAAAAAATCGGATTAGGTTTACTTTGATTTAGTTTGGTATTGAATAAAAAAATTCGAATCAATCCGACATATAAATATATAATTTTTATATATACGTTTAAAATTTTATATAGAATTATTTTTAGAAAATATCTAAAAATATTTGGGATTCTCTAATGAGATGTAATATTTAATAGAACTATAAAGTGCATTCATATTTATTTAGAATGAGTATTAATTAGGGGTGTTAAAACCGAACCTGAAAATCGTACCAAACAGAAAAGTCAAATCAAATCGATTAAAAAACCTCATTAGGTTTGGTTTGATATAGTTTGGTATTGAGTAAAAAAATTCGAACCAATCCGATATATAAATATATAATTTTTATATATATGTTTAAAATTTTATATATAATTATTTTTTAAAAAATGTCTAGAAATATTTGGGATTCTCTAATGAGATGTAATATTTAATAGAATTATAAAGTGCATTCATATTTATTTTCGTTAAATAATGAGTTGTATCATCACTTTCTTATCAAGTGCTATTGAAATGCGTCAATCTTCTTGTTTTTTCATATTCATATGTCAAAATCTGTTAAATTCTTATACCTTTTTCGAATTTGAAATGGTAGTTCGATAATTTTTAAAATTAAATAGAACATATCATTATTTTTGTTTCATATTGATTTTATTCTTAATTATTAAATTCGGTTAACTTCGAAAGCATACATCAACGAAAAATTATTGTTAGATGACTAAGAAAATAATATCATGTGTTACTAAAAAAATCTCCAATAAAAATATTTTAATAGATCATATGTTTGTTAGTTTTTTCAATTTCTACTAAACATATATTCACTTATCAAAACGTTATCTATAACTTTAACGAAGTAAGATTGAAATAATATTCATGTAACAAAAAAATCTGAAAAACCTGAAAAAGCCGACAAAGCCGAACCAATCCAAACCGATATAGTTGGTTTGGCTTGGTTTTGATAAAAACTTAACCAACCCGGTCCATGTACACCCCTAGTATTAATAAACACCTCTAACCATTGAACAGGCTTATGTGGCAATAATATATGTGACATGGCAATAGTGTGTGCATATCACGCAAATCAGACGTGTGAAAGCAATTTGCTTGAGTAATTAAAAAAGAAAACAAAAGACAAAAAGTAAAAAAGAATTCAAAAATTCACAAGTACCCACCCAACACCCCATCTCCCCATCCCATTCCTCTTTCTTTTCTTATTTTCCCCCGACATCACGTGCCCTTTTGTTTCTGTTTTATTTTCTTTTCATTTTCATCTTCATTAGAGGCTTTGGAACTCTTCACTATACAACAATGGTGCACCTATTCTCTATAAAAATACTTCAAATAAACCAATAATCTGGCTTCCCAAACATCACAATATCTCCTAGACCTACTAACCGATGTCTCATTCCCCATTAAAACTGCTGAAAATATATACAAAAACACATCATCCTTAGGAATCAAAATAGACATCCATTTTTCTTCATTAAAGGCTTTATGGAAGAAAAAAAAATCGTATACGGGTAAAATCGGGGATAATGCACACCCCGATTTTCCGATGAAGAAGACGGAAGAAGGGCACGAACACACGAGGTTGAAATCGAGGTTGGGAACCTTTCGTACCGAGACCCATGAAAGGTGAACAATGTGCTCATCGTCGGGCATGATAAAGCAACGCTCCCCGGACCCAAAACGAGATCTAAGATCTCGGGAAATATGGCAATGGTTATGTATGACTAACCGGATATCACGGCGCATATCTTGTCCGATGTGTGTTACGGATAAGTAATTAACAAGAAAGAATTTTTTTACCTTTTTAGACTTGTACTAGGGATAAAACTCTTCTACTATATAAAGGGGAAGTTTTATTTCATAAGACATATTTTAACACGCAAACCAAGACAATACAAATTTATTTTTTTGCTTTTTAGCTATTGAAAAGTTCTTACTTTATTGTTTGTTCTTCATTCACAATTGGCTTCGAACCAAGGGTCTAATCAAGGGCTAAACTACTGTTCAACCTAAGTTTGAGTTGGACCGTAACATTACAATTGGTTTGATTATACATTTTGTCTTTAACTCATTTATCTAATATTCTTGATTATTTGTGTTGAATCAATCCATATATCATCTCTGCCTCAGTGGGCGAAATCATCAACGTATACCAACTGATCAGGTGGTGGTGCGTATATAACATTGTAACCTTTCCCCATACCCCATATACATATAATATATACTTATACAATGTCATCTGGTCATGGGTCAATGTACATGTATAAATATGCCTTCGGATAAACTTTCTCGGAATGTCATAAGATCAATATGCCTTCGGATAAACTTTATCAACTACGTATTTTTCTCAGACCCATGAACAGAAGATATAATAATAAGACACATGGGGAATCAAGAACATAGGCACCCCTAGTGCTTCTATGAATATAGGCATTTATAAAAGTTGTGTGTTTGCTCGTTTCATTTGTATCGTAGGGATCATGCCAAAAGGAAATAGGGAATAGCCTTAACACACCTGAGCCGATTCTCTTGATAGTTCTCTAACACACGTCAATCGCGACAAAATACGTAACGGTGGTGTCGAAGTAGGAAAAAATCTGTATGATTTCCTTGAGAAGGTTATACCGTGCTCCCTTAGATTTTCAAGTCACACTGCTTATAGCATTTTTGTGGGTCGTATGAATTTTTTTATGGCTTTCCATCCGTTACTTTGCAAAATATAAACATCTCAGTTAATGATGTAGGAAGGTTTCTTTATCACAGTGGGTTGTGGGGGGCACTTCATGTTGATTACTTTGCCAAAGAATCTCCTAAATATGCCAATTAGCTCCATATACCAAAGAGTCACTATTAGGCTTGATCAATACTCCCACTTGTTGCCACATGGATATGGTATCTCCACTAATTTCTTACGCACAAATTCTTAATTAGCTTGTTAATCTCCCACTAAAATTATTAATTAACCCATTACCCACATAATTAAGTATTAACTTAATTTACTTAAAAATACTAATCACTTTCAATATACTATATACACCTTACTATCATGGCCATGCGGTATATTGTATGGCACTTGTCCATAAATAAGGGGTATTATAGCTTGGACCATATTTTATCCCAAATTATCAAACTTCAACGAAACTCATTTTCTTAGTTTTTTTTTATCCTCTTACTTTCACGGAACTTACTTATCACTTGTTATAAATAACATAAATACCTATATCCTCAAAAATAATCTCATTCCAGAGCTTACATTGATTAACTTACGACGAAACTTTAACGTACGAAAATGCAAAATATAACATCCTTCTCCCCTTAGAAACATTCGTCCTCGAATGTTTAACTCCCCGAGATCTATATAAATTTTGGCAGAGTCTCCTTTATAACAGTACTACTACCAACCCTCCTCATAGCAAACTCAATAACACAATACCACATAAGGCCACAATCATCAATAATGAAAATGGCTTCACACAACCAAAGACGGTAACTAACATAAAAATCCATACACGCACCTAAAGGTTGTGATGTCTCGGTCTGATCCCCCTCTGGAAGCGAAAATAAGTAAGGATACCTAGACTCCATATCTTTTTAAGCTTCTCAAGTCATCTCTTCCACATTATTGTTTCTCCAAAGTACTTTAACCGAAGCTACATCCTTAGTTCTCAATCTTCGAACATGTCTATCTAGTATAGCAATGAGAGCTTCCTCATATGATAGTTGCTCTGAACATCGTCAACTGACACGACTCTGGAAGGATCTCTGATACACTTATAGAGCATAGACACATGAAAGACTGGATGTACAAACTCTAAGTCAGAAGGCAAGTCTAACTCATATACTACTGGCTTACCTTACGTATGATCTTATATGGTCCAATGTACCAAGGGCTAAGTTTTCCTTTCTTACCGAACCTCATAACGCCTTTCATCGGTGATACCTTTAGGAATACCTAGTCGTCAACCTAAAACTCAAAGTTTCATCGTCGATTATCCGCATAAGACTTCTGACGGCTTTGAGATGCTAATATCCTTTCCTGTATAAGCCTAATCTTCTCGATTGCCTGTTGTATCAACTCTGGTCCTACTAACTTAGTTTCCCCAACATCGAACTATCCGATATGTGACGTACACTTCCATCCGTAAAAAGCTTCGTATGGAGCCATCTGAATACTAGAATGATAGTTATTATTATACGCGAACTCAACAAGCAGAAAATGATCATCCCGACTATCCTTGAAGTCTATCACACAAGCCCGTAACATATCCTTAAGTGTCTGAATAGTACGCTCAGCCTGTCTGTCTGTCTAGGGATAAAATATTATACTAAGATTTACCTGAGTCCCCAATCCTTTTTGGAAGAACCTCTAGAAATTAGCTGTAAACTGAGAACCTCTATCCGAGATAATAGATATAGGGATACCATGAAGTCGTACTACCTCCTTAATGTAAAGCCTTGCATAATCCTCTACGGAATATGTAGTCCTAACAGGCAGAAAATGGGTTGATTTTATAAGTCTATCAACAATCACCCATATAGAATTGAAATTACGATGGGTACGAGGTAAGCCTATGATGAAATCCATATTATTTACTTCCTACTTCCAAGTCGGAATCTTTATATCCTGCAATAATCCATAGGGTTTTTGATGCTCAATCTTAACCTGCTAACAGTTAGGGCATTGAGCAACAAACTTTGCTATATCCTTTTTCATTCCGTCCCACCAATATATTTCCCTAATATCATGATACATCTTTGTTACTCCTGGATGGACAGAATAACGAGAATAGTGAGTCTCTCCCATAACCTGTCGGTGCAACCCTGCAATATTAGGGACACATAATCGTCCTCGATATCTTAGGACCCCATCTCCTGTAATCTCAAATGGTGTCTTCTCCTTCTGAGGGGTTGTATCCCTGTAATGAGCTAACATGGGGTCCTTGTACTGCATTCCTTCACTTCGGTTACTAAAGAGGATATTGTCGTGTCCTGAATAGTAACTCCGGTATCACTTGGGTCCAGTAATCGAACTCCAAGAATAGCTAGCTGATGAATCTCATGGGTTATCCTACTCTTATCTGGCTGTAAATATGACAGGCTACCCATAGATCTACGGCTAAGGGCATCGGCTACTATATTCGCCTTCCCTGGATGGTATAAAATATCAACGTCATAGTCTTTCAGTAGCTCTAACCATCTCCTCTAACAAAAATTTAATTTCTTTTGCTTGAAGATATACTGAAGGCTCTTATGATCCGTATAGATATCAATATGAATATCATATAAATAGTGCCTCCACATCTTTAGTGCATGAATCACCGTAGCTAACTCTAAATCGTGGGTTGGGTAATTCTTTTTGTACTTTCTTAGTTGTCTAAAAGCATAAGTGACAACTTTACCATGCTGCATCAATACATAACCCAATCCAACGCCCGAAGTGTCACAATAGATAGCACAGCTATCAGTTTCCTCTGAGAGTGTTAAAACTTGTGCTGAAGTTAATCTGTCATTCAATGTCTGGAAACTCCGCTCGCAAGCATCATTCCACTGAAACTTAGCTCCCTTCTAAGCCAACTTTGTCAATGGTGTCGAAATAGAAGAAAATCACTTTACAAATATCCTGTAATAACTTGCCAAACCGAGGAAGCTACGAACCTCCGTCGGTGTCGTGGGTGTAGGCCAAGTCTTCACTGCCTCAATCTTTTGTGTATCAACCCGGATACCCTCACCTGAAATAAAATGCCCAAGGAAAGCTACAGAATTCAACCAGAATTCACATTTAGAGAATTTTGCATACAACTTCCCTTTTTTGTAGAACTCTGAGCACAGTACGCAAATGATCTGCATGCTCAGTCTCTGAACGGGAATAAACCAATATATCATCGATAAATATAATCACGAACAGATCTAGAAAGGGTCTGAACACATGGTTCATCAAGTCCATGAATATTGCTGGGGCATTGGTCAAACTGAATGACATAACACGAAACTCAAAGTGCCAGTATTTGGTCCTGAATGCTGTCTTCAGAATATCTTTCTCCTTAACCCTTACCTAATAGTACCCAGACCTCAAGTCTATCTTCGAGAAACACTTGGCACCCTGCAAATGATCAAATAAATCATCAATCCTCAAGAGCGGGTACTTATTCTTGATTGTCACCTTATTCAACTATTTGTAATCAATACACATCCGTAAGGAATAATCTTTCTTCCTCACAAATAACATAGGTGTTCCCCACGGTGATGTATTAGGTTTGATAAAGCCTTTTTCAAGCAAGTCCCTTAGTTTTTCTTTCAACTCTCTCAGCTCTGCAGGTACCATTCTATAAGGAGGAATAAATATTGGCTGAGTATCTGGTAATATGTCAATAGCAAACTCAATCTCTCGCTCTGGCGGAAGACCCGTAAGCTCATCGGGAAACTCATTAACCACAGGGATAGACTGAACGGTTGGTGATTCTACTTTCACATCCTGTACCAAAACTAAGTGATAAAAATATAGCCCTTTTTGATCATCTTCCTTGCCTTGAGATAGGAAATAAACCTACCTCTCGGTGATGCCGTACCTTTTCACTCCAAAATAGGCTCCACAGGGAACTGGAATCGAACCATCTTTGATCTACATTCAACGTTAGCATAACAAGAAACCAACCAATCCACACCCATTATAACAACAAATTCTACCATATCTAACTCAATTAGGTCTGCTACTGTAGAATGACTATGAACTACTACTATACAATCTCTATATACCCGCCTAGCTATCACTGGATCCCCAACAAGTTTGGACACCTCAAAAGGTTTAATCAACTCAGGTTCTATCCCAAACTTACTAGCAACCAATAGAGTGACATACGATAAGGTGGAACCTGGATAAATCAATGCATATACATCATATAAGGAGACTGATAATATACCTGTAACAACATCAGGTGACGACTCTTAATCCTATCGACCTGCTAATGCATAAATGCGGTTCTGAGGACCGCTCGAGCTAGATGCTCCACCTCTAGCTCTACCACGGCCGATTGGTGCTTGTGAACCTTGCCTAGAGGGGCGTATTGATGATGATGAACTAGCTACAGATCCTGTTGGCTGAACTATACTTGCACCACCTCTCATCGGACAATCTCTCATAACGTGGCCTAGATAACTACAAGTATAACAAACACCCAACTACATAAGGCACTGTCTGGCATGCTGCTTACCACACTGAGCACATCGTGGCAAGGGCGGCCTCATATGACTTGACTCACCCCTATACTGAGAACCTGAGGCCCTGGCACGATCAAATCTCTTACTAACAAACTGAAGGGTGCGCTAGCCGATTGCTGAGCTAAATACCTCAGGTATTATTGTCCCTGACCACCTCAAAACTCACCAGAAGGACCCGAAGATATCGCTCTCTTACTTTGGTCCTTATCATGCACGATCGGCCCTCTACTTCGGCTTATTCTCCTCTACACCCTGAGCGTATTACTGAATACGAGAAATATCCATGCCCGGCTGAAGTGAGACCGACATACAGTCATTAAGCAGGTGTGGATCCAATCCCATCACGAACTGGTGAACCTGATCCTCCATCATAGCTACAATAGTGAGAGCATACCTAGCCAAAGAATCAAACTGAAGGTTGTACTCTCGAACACTCATATTACCATGTCGAAGGGTCAAGAACCTATCAACTCTGGCCCGTCTAAGCTCTGGTGGCAAATAATGACGAAAAAAATCCTATGTAAACTCCTGCCATACCGTTGGAGGGGCATCCTCACCTCTGGACAACTCTTAAGACTCGTACCAATTAAATGCAACATCCTAAAATCTATAGGAAGCTAGCTCAACTAACTCAGTCGCAGTGGCCTTCATTACCCTCAAAGTCCTCTACATCCTATCGATAAATACCCGAGGGTCCTCATTTGGATCTGCTCCAGTAAATACCGGAGGGTCCAAATTAATGAAATCATGAACCCTCGCACTGATGGCCCTATATGCATGACCAATACCTACCTCCTGACGCCGAGCCTGTGCGGGTACTAATCAAGTCAATAGATGAATAACATCTCTCATCTCTTGACCCGATGCATCTGGCTGAGGAGCTATACAAGGACAGGCGCTGGAGCTGGTGCCCCTCAGAGTTCCTCTGGAGAGGGCGGGGTATGTGAAGTTTGAGATGGAATCTCACTATGAGACTCTCCCCGAGCCCTGGTAACTCGTGGCGCTTGACTAGTAGTCTCATCAGCCACGGACTTACCCTTCTGGATGGTCATAGCCTGTAAGCATTGCTGAAAGCATAACACATCGTTAGGAAAATGAATTCTTATATCGCACGATCTAAGATAAGAAGTAAGGATGACATACTATATGTCCTATAGCCTCCTGTTTATAAATGTGGTGCACAACACACTCATAAACAAGACTCTACTAGACACGGTATGTAGACAACCCTAGGACAGATCGGTTCTGATACCACTTTTATCACGACCCAAACCGATGGGCCATGAAGAGTGCCCGAGTCCTACCTGTCGAACACCCTTAAGCATGTGTCTAAGATATAAACATAAATTAAGGGTCGGTCATGTATAACGTCTATCAATAAATTGCTGAATTACGTGAATAACATACATGAGGAAAACATGCCCAAAAGACATATATACATATACATGCGGAATATGGTAGGGCGAGCCGACAAGGCTGCTATAGACAACTATATATCCAAAACTAGAAGCCGACAAGGCCACATACTATCCAACTATACATGACTGTCTACAAACCTCTAATAGAGTGTACAACTGTATAAAGGATGGGACTGGGGGACGTCGTACCCATATCTATATACAAAAATAACGTACCAAAATTAATAGCAGCTCCGGATCAAGTGGAGCACACCAACTCTTGCTGAGTTAGAATCCTAAAAGGGGGACCGTCAGCATGTCTATATGTACTTGCGGGCATGAAATGCAGGCCCCAGGAAATAGGGGTATCAGTACGAATAATGTACCGAGAATGTAAGGCATGAAAATAAGTACATAAAAGACAAAAGAAACATGGAGTAAAGGAATCCGCCTGTAAGTCTAAATAACTTTGTGATTTCTAAAATATTTACAATGTCATACATGTGCGTATAAATATCATATCATGCATAGGTATATGCGTACATAACTTCATCAAGCCTCTGAGGGCATCCCATCATATCATCTCGTCCTCAGTGGGCGAAATCATCAATGTATACCAACTGATCAGGTGGTGGTGTGTATATAACAATGTAACCTTTCCCCATACCCCATATACATATAATATGTGCGTATATAACGTCATCTGGTCATGGGTCAATGTACATGTGTAAATGAATGCAATGCATAAGAAGTAAGTTAATAAGATTTCTCGGAATGTCATAAGATCAATATGCCTTCAGATAAACTTTATCAACTACGTATTTTTCTGAGACCCATGAACAGAAGATATAATAATAAGACACATGGGGAATCAAGAACATAGGCACCTCTAGTGCTTCTATGAATATAGGCATTTATGAAAGTTGTGTGTTTGCTCGTTTTATTTGTATCATAAGGATCATGGCAAAAGGAAAGAAGGAATAGCCTTAACATACTTGAGCCGATTCTCTTGACAATTTCTCTAACAGACATCAATCGCGACAAAACACGTAGCGATGGGATCGAAGTAGGGAAAATCTGTATGATTTCCTTGAGAAAGGTTATACTGTGCTCCCTTAGAATTTCAAGTCACGCTACTTATAGATTTTTTGTGGGTCGTATGAATTCTTTAGTGGCTTTCCATCCATTACTTTGCAAAATATAAACATCTCACTTAATTATGTAGGAATATTTCTTTGTCATAGTGGATTGTGGGACCCACTTTATGTGGATTACTTTGCCAAATAATCCTCTAAATATGCCACCTAGCTCCATATATCAAAGAGTCACTATTAGGCTTGATTAATACTCCCATTTGCTGCCACATGGAGATGGTATCTCCGCTAATTTCTTATGCACAAATTCCTAATTCCCTTGTTAATCTCCCACTAAAACCATTAATTAACTCATTACCCACATAATTAAGTATTATCTTAATTTACTTAAAATACTAATCACTTTTAACATATTTTATATACCTTACTATCATGGTCATGTGGTACATTGTATGGTACTAGTCCATAAATACGTAGTATTATAGCTTAGACCGTATTTTATCCCAAATTGTCAAACTTTAACGAAACTCATTTTCTTCGATTTATTTTTATCCTCTAACCTTCACGGAACTTACTCATCACCTGCTATAAATAGCATAAATACCTATATCCTCAAAAATAATCTCATTCTCGAGCTTACGTTGATTAACTTACGATGAAATTTTAACGTACAAAAATGTGAAATATAACAAGTTTGGCGCCCACCGTGGGGCTAAGGATAATAGTGGTGATTTGATACAAATATCCATAACACGCTATATTTTATGCTTATTCTTTAAAGTCTTAATTTCAAGTCAGTTTAAAAATGTCAAATTCTCAATTTGCCCACTTGAACGTTGACGCTGAGTTTGGCCATCATGGTGAAAAATAACAATCTGGTGCTAGCAATGAGGTACCTCCTACTGATCCCAACGGAGTCTCAGTTGTCGATCTGGTCGATGCTAACTACAGGTGGCCATCGACGTGAACTTGCCAACTGATACAGAAAATAGTGTTTGTGGGGGACCCCGTCCAACAGCTCGAGAAGCACCCGTAGGCGAAGGCGATGGGATAAGCCAGCGGTTAATCTTCGAAATGTTGCAGGCTCATCAGGCGGCGATAGCGCAACGGTAGAATCAAAGCCACGCCCCCAGCAGAGTTGAGCATGAACAGTCCTGGGAAAACATCCGAAGAAATGAGAAGATCACCAAGAGACCGGGTGAAGCTGAGCCCGGGGTCAATCTCGAAATAATGAGAATGATAGAAGCATTAACTAAGCGGGGGTGGAATCAGGTGAAAAGAAAATTGAGGCCAATGACAAAAAGGTGGAAACATACAATTCCAAGGTCGATCAAATCCCAGAAGCACCCCCGATATTAATCGGGCTGGATTCCAAGAAGTTTATCTAGAAGTCTTTCCCTCCAATCGACACCGAAGTCGATCCCAAAGAGATTTTGTATGCCCGATATCCCAAAATACAACGGAACCATGGATCCGAATGAGCATGTGACCTCATATATATGCACGATCAAAGGGAACGACTTAGAAGATGATAAAATCGAGTTAGTATTACTGAAAAAGTTTGGGAAAACTTTGTCCAAAGGAGCAATGATATAGTATCACAACTTACCCTCAAATTTCATTGACTCGTTTCTATGCTTGCAGATGCTTTTGTGAAGGCCCATGACGGGGCCATCAAGGTCAAGACCAGAAAGTTGAACCTTTTCAAGGTTAAGCAAAGAGACAACGAGATGCTCAGGGAATTCGTATCGAGGTTCCAGATAGAATGGATGTACTTGCCTCCGGCCGCAGATGATTGGGTCGTTCAGGCGTTTACTCACGGACTTAATCCCCGAAGCTCCTTAGCAGCTAAACCAAAACTTAGTAGAGTACCCGGCGGTAACTTGGGACGACGTCCACAATAGGTACCAGTCAAAGATTAGAGTCGAGGATGACCAACTCGGAGGTCCTTCTGGGTCAGTTTATCCCATCATGGCCGCAGACCAGTCTAAGAGAGCCGTCGATCATGAGCCAAGGCCGATCCGGGATCGTTACCAACCATACAACGCAGATTGAATGGGAAATGGGTCCAGGCATCACCCCACAAAGAATGAAAAGAGAGGCAATTGAGGGCCCGGTAGCCGAGGTCTGATGAGCAAAAATGGTTTCGACACGCCACTCGGGGTAGGGAAGCACCAAGATTATCAGAGTATAACTTTAACGTTGATGCTGCCAGTATCGTATCAGCCATCGGGTGCATCAAGGAGACCAAGTGGCCCCGACCATTGCAATCCAACCCTAACCAAAGATATCCTAACTTGATGTGCAAGTATCACGACACTCATGGCCACAAGACCGAGGATTGCCGACAATTGAGAGAAGAAGTTGCGTGGTTGTTCAATAACGGGCACCTCTGATAATTTCTGAGTGATCGAGCCAAAAACCACTTCAGGAACAGGGACGCCAGTAAACAGGCCGAACAAGAGGAGCCTCAGCACGTCATCAACATGATCATTAGAGGGGTCGATGTCCCTCAAGGGCCAATGATAAAGCGCACTAAAGTATCTATCACAAGGGAAAAATGCACTCGCAATTATATCCTGGAAGGAACTATTTCATTCAGCGATGAGGATGCTGAAGGCATCATACAACCACACAATGATGCACTGGTAATATCCGTACTTATCAATAAATCTCAAGTTAAACGTGTGTTGATTGATCCAAGTAGCTCGACCAAAATCATCAGATCGAGGGTCGTAGAGCATATGGGGTTACAAGACCAAATAGTGCCGACGGCTCGGGTGTTGAATGAATTTAACATGGTATGTGAAACCACTAAATGGGAGATAATCCTGCCGGTGAACACCACCGAGATGATCCAAGAGACAAAGTTCTACGTGATAAAAAAGGACATGAGGTACAACGCCCTATTCGAAAGGCCGTGGGTTCACAACATGAGGGCGGTACCCTCGACCTTGCACCAAGCACTGAAATTACCCATGATGGAAGGAGTCGAGAAGTTCTACGGGGAGCAGCCAGTTGTAAAAGAGATGTTCGCAGTAGACGAGGTAATCCCGGTGCCCTCGGTTTCTGTTACACCCTATATTTTCGTATGTAAAACTGCGTCGTGAGAAAACTAATGTAGGACCCAAAAATGATATCATCTTTGAAAATATATAAAGCAAGTTAATCATGTTACCTCTGAAGTTACAAATATTGAAGATTATGAACAACAAGTACAAAGAGGGTTAGAGGGTTCAGAAGCTAAAGGAATTGAAAAAATAATGTTTCGTCAAAAGCCAACAAGTTGGGAATGTTATAGCATGTACTTTTGGGGTGAGACCAGGATATTTTACATGATAAGGAGGTTATGTTATGAGTTATGTTATTTGTATGATAGTCGTATGTTATATTTTGAAGTCAAGCGAGTGGTGGAATAAAAGTCAATGAAAGTCATCACAAGTTACGTTCATAAGTTTTACTGAAACTTTGGGTCAAATGTAACTGCGATTTTCTCCTAATATACTTAGATTTATGGGGTGTTCCACCCATAAAATTAAATATCTATGAGTCTACTTTCTAACGCATTAAACCGTTTGTCAATACGATATTGGAGTAGAGAGATATGGGCGCTTTTGCGAGATTGCGCAGACTGTCACCTACTTGCTTAAACGAGAATCCAAAACTGGGCCAGTTCGGGTCGTCCAAAACTGGGCCAGTTCGGGTCATTCAAAGAGGCCTTTTTAAAGGTCTATCCCCTTCATTTATTAGGATGATAATAGGGCAAAATAACCAGACTTAATCTCTGCAAAAAGCCTCCCAAAAATTTCCCACAAATCCCAATTGATTTTCTCTCCCTTTCAAGTTCTAATTAGAGGTAAAACCTAGAGTTTGAAGAACCAAGATAGGAGCTAAGTTATCCAACAAACAAGGTAAGTTTACTATTCTCTTTCATCCATTATTTACTGTTATAGATGCATAGTAAGTTGTTCTATATTTGTAAGAACTCACGGGACGGTGATTGAAAGCCGTGAGTTTGAGTTATTCACTTATAGCGAACTGTTTTGTGGATTGTTTTGTGGGTTGTTTGGTGTTGATGTTGGGCTGCGTGAGTTACTATTATTTTTTGGAGTTTTGGAGGAGGAAGGGTGTGGAGAAATACCACATAAATGCAGGATGTTGGGCTGGTCGTTCGTCGTAACATTTTCTGGTTGTTGACACTACTACGGTGGTCATTTTGTGTATGAAGAGATTGGGGTGTGTTGGGCTGTTTTGTAGTAGTTATGACGGACTTGTCGGCCCAACTTTATATTAATATTTAGTTAGCACTAGTTTCCATTCAGTTTTATATTTTGCTTTACAAATTATCGTGCAAGGTGGCCCCATGGCCAAATTATGACATTATATGTTTAGAGTTCCTTAGTCGCAATTTGGTACGCTAGGTTAGGTGAGGCACCGGGTGCCGGTCTCGCTCCCAGGTTCGGGGCGTGACAAACTTGGTATCAGAGTAGTTCTGTCCTAGGAAGTCTACAAGTTGTGTCTAGTAGGGTCTTGTTTATAGATGTGTTGTGCACCACATTATATAAGCAGGGAACTATAGGGCATTTAGGAGTTGGTTACCCTTCTTTCAAATCTAAATCGTGTTGTAGAACTGAGTTATAGGAAATTTGAGTTAAACTTATGTGTTGGTGTTTGCATACACAGATGACGGTGACTAGGAAGACTACTGCTAGCCAGAGGGGAGATACAACAACAGGTGAGGGGACCAGCAGGGTACCACAGTAGATGGGTCCTAGTCTGAGTCCCAAGGTGAAACCCCTACTTAGCCATTACCGGCTCCTCCACCACCTGAGGAGATTCCTAGGGATACCGCATATCCAGTTCCCCCCCCCCACTTCTACCAGATCAGGATTTGAGGAGTGCGGTGCATTTGTTGATACAATTGGTAGCTACCCAGCAATAAGCTAGGGCATCAGCTAGTGCAGGATCTTCTGAGGGGTCTGGGAGTTCAAGGGTCCGAGAGTTTATTGCTTTGAGTCCCCCATAGTTCATGGGGACAAATAAGAGGGAGGACGATTTCATAGATCAACTTCACAGGATCTTTCGGGTTATGCATGCCACAGAGAAAGAGGTAGTTGAGCTAGCAACTTTTTGACTCCGAGATATAGCCATCCTTTGGTACGAGGGATGAGAGAGGTCCAGGGCACGTGATGCACCTCCAGCTAGTTAGGAGAATTTTTCAGATGCCTTCCTTGACCAATACTTACCACGGGAGATCCGACAGGCTCGGGTCAATCAGTTTCTAGCCCTCAAGCAGGGCAATATGAGTGTTCGAGAGTATAGTCTCCATTTTCACTCATTAGCCAAATATGAACCATCCATAGTTACTATTATGCATGACAGGATCCACAGGTTTATAGCAGGGTTAGCCCCCGAGTTGACCGAGGTATGTGCCACAGCTGCATTGCATGATAATATAGATATCTCCCGGATTTAGGCATTTGCTCAGAATATTGAAAAGGGTAGGCGTCGACAGCAGGGTACAGAGAGGACTGAGCAAGGGCAACGTAAGAGGATGAGATTTCCCAGGACACAGGAACAGTCTCAGGGTAGTTACAGGCTCCAGTACTACGGACGGCCACCTAGGACTCCGCCATCTCAGTTGTAGGGTTACAGGTATGACCGTTATACTCCAGTCAGGACCAGGTGAGAGCTCACGGGCATCGGGTTTGCTGCGACAGCGAGGATCTGCACAGACATGGTCATTTCCTCCACGGTGTGACATCTGTGGTAGAGGACACTTAGGCCAATACCGAGCAGGTTCTGATGCTTGTTATACATGTGGGCGTCCAGGGCATATGATGCGGGATTGCCCAAATAGAGATTCTGGGGGTATGGCACAACCAGCAAGTTCAGCAACAAGATCATCTATGTTCATGCATCCTTCAGGGCGCAAGTCTCAGTCTTCGGCTGATAGAGGTCGAGGCAGAGGTAGAGGTTCCAGTTCATGTGTTAATCAGAACCGTATCTATGCTTTAGCGGGTCGACAGGACCAGGAGTCTTCACCAGACGTTGTGACAGGTATATTGACCATTTGCTCTCATGATGCTTATGCCTTGATAGACTTAAGGTCTACATTATCATATATTACCCTATTTGGCGCGGGGAAGTTTGGTATAGTTCCTGAAATACTAAGTAATCCTTTTGCGGTATCTACACTGGTCGGGGAATCGATTATTGCTAGACGGGTTTACTGAGGTTGTACGGTGACAGTTTATAGTCGTCAGACCTCAGCCAACCTAGTTGAGCTAGAGATGACGGATTTTGATGCTATCATGGGCATGGACTGGTTGGCAGCTTGCTATGCCACAATTGATTGCCTAGCAAAGGCATCCATATTTCATTTTTCGGGTGAGGCAGTCCTTAAATGGGTAGGTAATACAGCGACACCCAGAGGTAGGTTTATTTCCTATCTGAAGGCTAGGAAAATGATTGCAAAAGGGTACATTTATCATATTGTGCGAGTTAGAGATGCAGATGTTGAGATACCTACACTTCAGTCTATTCATGTAGTCAAAGAGTATGCAGATGTGTTTCCAGATGAGCTTCCAAGTATTCCTCCAGAGCGAGAGATTGATTTTAGCATCGATTTGCTTCCAGAAACTCAACCAATATCCATCTCTCCGTATAGAATGGCACATGCCGAATTAAAGGAGTTGAAGGAGCAGTTAAAAGATTTGTTGGAGAAAGGTTTCATCAGGCCCAATACCTCACCTTGGGGTGCACCGATACTCTTTGTGCGGAAGAAAGACGGCTCATTGAGGATGTGTATCAATTATAGGCAGCTGAACAAGGTAACTATTAAGAATAAGTATCCACTTCCAAGGATCGATGACTTGTTTGATCAGTTGCAGGGGGCTAGATTCTTTTCAAAGATAGATTTGAGATCGGGATACCACCAGGTCAGAGTTTGGGAGAAAGATATTCCGAAGACAGCCTTCAGGACCTGATATGGCCACTTCAAGTTCCTTGTCATGTCCTTCGGGTTGACGAATGCACCCGCCGTATTTATGTACTTGATGAATAGCCTATTCCGACCATTTTTAGATCTGTTCGTGATAGTATTTATTGATGATATTCTGGTCTATTCAAGTTCAGAGGACGAGCATTTGAGCACTTTTGAGAGGTACTCCAAACCCTCTGTGATCATAAGTTGTATGCTAAGTTTTCTAAATGTGAGTTCTGGTTGAAGTCTGTAGCATTCTTGGGGCATATTGTATCCGATGAAGGTATAAAGGTAGACACTCAGAAGATTGAGGCCGTGAAATCTTGGCCTAGACCTACCACTCCGACAGAGGTTCGCAGCTTTTTAGGCTTAGCAGGATACTACCGGAGGTTCTAGAGGGTTTTTCTTCCCTTTTTGCACCATTGATAAAGTTGATGCAGAAATCAACTAAGTTTCAGTGGACAGAGGCTTGCGAGTGGAGTTTCCAAGAACTTAAGAACGGGTTGACCTCAGCGCCAGTTCTAACACTTCCAGAGGGTTATGCCGTGTATTGTGATGCCTCATGTGTCGGGTTAGGATGTGTCCTGATGCAACATGGGAAGGTAATTGCGTATGCTTCAAGGCAGTTAAAGAAGCACGAGAAGAATTATCCAACCCACGACCTCAAGTTAGTTGCGGTTGTTCATGCACTTAAGATATGGCAGCATTATTTATATGATATTCATGTTGATGTATTTACAAATCATAAAAGTTTGCAATATATATTCAAGCAAAAAGAGTTGAATTTGCGACAGAGGCGATGGCTTGAGTTATTGAAAGATTACAATGTTAACATTCTCTACCATCCAGGGAAAGCTAATGTTGTAGCAGACGCCTTAAGTCGCCGATCTATGGGTAGCTTAGCACATGTAAAGGTCGAGAAAAGACAATTAACTAGAGAGATTCATCAATTGGCTTGTTTGGGGGTTCGGTTAGTAGATTCCGACTATGGTGGAGTTGTACTCCAAAACAGTGCAAAATAATCTCTCATAGCTAAAGTCAAGGAAAGGCAGTACGAGGACCCAAAGTTGGCCGAGTTGAGGGAGCGAGTTTCACAGCAGAAGAATCCATTGTTAGAGCTCAAGAGAGATGGGGTTCTCAGATACAGGGGTCGTCTGTGTGTTCCAGATGTAGCAGGGCTACGAGACAGGATTATGTTAGAGGCACATTATTCGTGGTACTCCATTCATCCTGGGTCGACAAAGATGTATCATGACATTAAGGACGTATACTGGTGGAAATATATGAAGAAAAACATTGCTGAGTTTGTCGCCCAGTGTCCTAGTTTCCAACAGGTGAAGGCAGAGCATCAGACGCCCGGAGGGATAATGCAGACTATAGAGATCCCAACGTGGAAATGGGAGGCGATAAACATGGACTTTGTCACGATTTTACCTCGTTCTCATTGTAAGTTCGATTCTATATGTGTGATAGTCGATAGGCTCACAAAATCAGCTCATTTCCTATCGGTCAAATCTACATATACAGTAGAGATTATGCAAAGTTATATATTAAGGAGATAGTGCGGCTACACGGAGTACCATTATCTATTATATCTGATCATGAGGCCCAGTTTACAACACTTTTTTGGAGGTCATTTCAGAGAGGTCTAGGGACTCAGGTGAATCTCAGCACAACTTTTCATCCACAGACTGATGGACAAGCCGAGCGCACAATTCAAATGCTCGAGGATATATTACGAGCATGTGTGTTGGATTTTAAAAGAAGTTGGGATAAACATCTATATCTTGTCGAGTTTGCATATAATAACAGTTACCACTCCAGTATCCAGATGGCTCCATACGAGGCTTTGTATGGGCATAAGTGCAGATCTCCTATAGGGTGGTTTGATGTTGGAGAATCTCGGTTACATTGGCCAGACCTAGTTCAGCAGGCCGTAGAGAAAGTAAAGCTTATCCGGGAGCGACTGTTGACAGCTCAGAGTCGCCAGAAGTCATATTCTGACGTGCGGCGATGAGACTTAAAGTTCAAGTTCAATGACTGGGTATTCTTAAAGGTATCCCCCATGAAGGGCATGATGAGGTTTGGCAAGAAAGGCAAGCTTAGCCCACAGTATATTGGGCCTTATAGGATCATTCTAAGAGTAGGCCAAGTAGCTTATGAGTTAGAATTGCCCTCAGAATTAGAGTCAGTCCATCCGATTTTTCACGTATCTATACTACGGAAGTGCATTGGCGATCCTACCAGAGCGGTGCCCACAGATGATGTACAAATTACGGAGGACTTGTCATACTAGGAAATTCCAGTTGCCATCCTAGACCGACAAATCCGCAAGCTACCAAATAAAGAGGTAGCCTCCGTGAACGTTTTATGGAGAAGCAAGAATATGGAAGAGATGACATGGGAAGTGGAGGAAGAAATGAATTATAAATACCCCCACCTATTTCAAACTAAATATATGGCTCGATATGGGATACTACAACATAACTCTTTTCAGGCTAGTAGGTCATTAGGTAAGCTCTTATTTCCTGACTTTCAGTATTTATGATTTACGACTGTTTGAGGCAAAGTGCTGTTATTTATAGACATTGGCCATGTGTGGCATGCATAGTGTATTTTCTGACTGCATGCAGGTTGGTTATAGTCTAGTGTATGGAGGAAACTCAGACAAACTTTTTCCAAAGTCTCTAAAAGTAAACATTCGAGGACGAATGTTCCCAAGGGGGGAATGATGTTACACCCTACATTTTCGTACGTAAAATTGAGTCGTGAGCAAACTAATGTAGGACCCAAAAATGAGATCATCTTTGAAAATATATAAAGCAAGTTAATCATGTTACCTCGAAGTTACAAATATTGAACATCATGAACAATAAGTACAAAGAGGGTTGGAGGGTTCAGAAGCTAAAGGAATTGAAAAAAATAATGTTTCGTCGAAAGCCGACAAATTGGGAATGTTATAGCATGTATTTTTGGGTAAGACCAGGGTGTTTAACATGATAATGAGGTTATTTTATGATTTATGTTATTTGTATGATAGTCGTGTGTTATGTTTTAAAGTCAAGCGAGTGGTGGAACAAAAGTCGATGAAAGTCATCACAAGTTACGTTCATAAGTTTTACTGAAACTTTGGGTCAAATATAACTGTGATTGTATCCCAATATACTTAGAGTTATAGGGTGTTCCACACATAAAATTAAATATCTATGAGTTTATTTTCCTACGCATTAAACCGTTTGTCAATACGATATTGGAGTAGAGAGATATGGGCATTTTTGCGAGACTGTGCATAATGTCACCTACTTGCTTAAACGAGAATCCAAAACTGGGCCAGTTCGGGTCATCCAAAACTAGGCCAGTTCGGGTCGTTCAAAGAGGCCTTTTTAAAGTCTTACCCCCTTCATTTATTAGGATAATAATAGGGCAAAATAACTAGACTTAATCTCTGCAAAAATCCTCCCAAATATTTTCCACAAACTCCAATTGATTTTCTCTCCCTTTCAAGTTCTAATTCGAGGTAAAGCCTAGAGTTTGAAGAACCAAGATAGGAGCTGAGTTATACAACAAATAAGGTAAGTTTACTGCTCTCTTTCATCCATCATTTACTGCTGTAGATGCATAGTAAGTTGTTCTATATTTGTAAGAACTCACGGGACGGTGATCGGAAGCCGTGAGTTCGAGTTATTCACTTGTAGCAAACTGTTTTGTGGATTGTTTTGTGGACTGTTTGGTGTTGTTGTTGGGCTCTGTGAGTTACTATTGTTTTGTGGAGTTTTGGATGAGAAAGGGTGTGGAGAAACACCACATAAATGCAGGATGTTGGGCTAGTCATTCGTCGTAATATTTTCTGGTTGTTGACACTACTACGGTGGTCGTTTTGTGTATGAAGAGATTGGGGTGTGTTGGGCTATTTTGTAGTAGTTATGATGGCCTTGTCGGCCCATCTTTATATTAATGTTTAGTCAGCGCTAGTTTCCATTCAATTTTATATTTTGCTTCACAAATTATCTTGCAAGGTGCCCCCATGGCCAAATTATGACATTATATGTTTAGAGTTCCTTAGTCGCAATTTGGTACGCTAGGTTAGGTGAGGCACCGAGTGCCGGTCTTGCTCCCAAGTTCAGGGCATGACAGTTTCGACATCAAGGAACACGGAGCCGACAAGAAAGAAAGATATTAAATAGCAATCAATGATGCCGGTCTCGGTTGAACCAGAGGAACGAAGAATAGACGAGGAGGATGATTACGAGGTTCTGAGATCGTTCATAGCTCCTGATGATCGATGTGACAGCCGGGCATGAGATACTCAGTTTTCTCGATGCCTATTCAGGGTACAACCAAATTTGGATGGATCCAGGTGATCAATAAAAAACCTCTTTTATCACTAAATTTGGAACCTACTATTATAATGTAATGTCGTTCGGATTAAAGAACATCGGTGCCACCTATCAATGCCTAGTAAACCGGATGTTCGAACAACAGATAGGGAAATCAATGGAAGTTTATATTGACAACATGTTAGTCTAGTCTCGACGAGTAGAGGACCATTTGGAGTATTTGTAGGAGACCTCGACATACTAAAGAAATACAATATGAAGCTGAACCCAGAGAATTGCGCATTCTGGGTCGGATCGGGAAAATTCCTCGAGTTCATGGTATCCAATCGAGGGATCGAGATCAACCCGGACAAAATCAAAGTCATAGAGGACATCAACATGGTGGACAACGTCAAGGCCGTTCAAAGGCTGACCGGGCGTATAGTCGCCCTAGGTCAGTTCATATCGAGGTCCTCGGACAAAAGCCATCGATTCTTCTCATTGTTAAAGAAGAAGAATAACTTTTCCTGGACCCCAGAATTCCAGCAAGCTTTGAAAGAACTCAAATGGTACCTATCGAGTTCACCCCTACTGCATACTTTGAAGGCGGACGAACAGATGTACCTTTACTTGGCAGCTTCCGAGGTAGCAGTAAGTGGAGTCTTTTAGTCTGGGAAGAGGAAGGTACGAAATTTCCTATTTACTATGTTAGTAGAACTCTAAGCGAGGACGAAACAAGGTATCCTCACCTGAAAAAATTGGTGCTCGCTTTGTTAAGTGCCTCCATAGAGCTAAAGGCGTAATTTCAATGCCACCCCATATGTGTCGAAACCTCTTACCCACTGAGGAACATCATGCACAAACCCGAGCTCTCGGTTCGGTTAGCCAAATGGGATGTCGAAATCAGTGGGTACATGTCACGATCCGACATTCTCACCTTCAGAACCGTGATGGCGCCTAACATTTCACTTGCTAGGAAATCCAACGTTAGAATATAATTAGCCATTTTAACAAAATTTTAAATTACTTAATACCAAGTAAACAAATGCGAAAATAATGTCTGAAATAATCCATAATAATCGCGATATCTAAATACCATCCCATAACTGGAGTCACAAGTACACGTAGGGGTGAGCATCGGTCGGTTCGGTTTGGTTATAAATATTATCGGTTTAGCATATCGGTTATCGGTTTATAAATTTGATAAACTGATAACCGAACCGATAAGATATCGGTTATCGGGTATCGGTTAATTGGTTATCGATCATTATCATTTTGGTTATTGGTTTACCCGATAAGATAACTCAATCTAGAGTTAAGCAAAAAAGATAAGACAATTCACTGGAGTTAAGCAAAAAAAAGAGAAGAATTTGCATATAGTATACTACCCATTTCTGCGTTTTGTCCGGTGGCCACAACTGGAATAGTACTAATTATTCAAAAACAATTTTCCAAATACATTTTAATAATAATACAGAGTAGTAGTAATTTCATCTTAAAATTAACAAGTCCAAACATATAGTACTAACAGTTCAAATTCAAGTTAATAAGATAACAACTACTTAATCCTTATAGGTTTCACCAAATTGCACTCCAAACAACGCCCAACATGCCTCATTAAGGACTTAGTACCACTTTGTTGTGCATTGTAATGAAAAACAAGTTGACAATGACTACATCTTACTTTCCACCATCCATCATCACCTTCTTCAATCCTTTCATAGTAACCCCAAACATGTGAGGTAGTTTTGTGACCACGAAGTCGAGGCATGATTACACCTATTAAACATAAAAAGAAAAAATATTAAGTCAAATAAATTCTTAGCAATGCATAGTTGCATACTATAGAAGTTGAATAATGAACTTATCAAAGTTTTAACTCATAACTATCAAAGATTCTACACATTATCATCGCAAGGTTCTTTTTCAAGTTTGGCAAAATCTAAAGAGAATAATATATATTAACAAGTCAAACAACAAAAATATTAAATAAACTATTTATAAAAATAATATACAACCAAACAAATTAAAATATTATCACCTTGTTCTAGTTGCTCGAGAACATCTAAATCTTCCTCAACACTTACTGGTAGTGGCTCACTCTGAAGCCAATCTTGAAGGCACATTAGAACTTCCACCAATTTAGGAGTCAATGAACTCCTAAACGAATCAAGAATACGCCCTCCGGTGCAAAATGCACATTCGGATGCCACACTTGAAATAGGAATAGCTAAAACATCTCGAGCCATCTCAGCAAGAACGGAAAATCTAGGTGAGTTTACTTTCCACCAAAGCAATATATTAGAGTCTGCTATTTCATTTTCTACTTCATCTGTAAGATACTTTTTCAATTCTGATTTAAAATCTACACCTCCAATCCCAGCTTTATGTCTTTTTAATTCTTCAAAGAAAGATCCAAAAGCCCCTTCAGTTTGGACAGTAATAATACTCGCCAAAAGCGATGAACTTGAAGTTCATATTGTGTCCAATGAAGAGTTAAATAAGCCTGAAGAAGTTCGACTACCTTTATCTTTTGAATGAGACTTTACATACTTATCAAACAATGAAGTAACGTATGTTTGCACTTCTTTTGCTATAATTGGCCCCTTTCTTCAAACATCTTGGCAAGTGCAAAATTAACATAATCAAATTTGTACCGAGAATCCAAAACACATGAAATGAAAATCATCTTATTTATTTTTTCTGGATCACCCCAATACTTATCAAATTTCTCCTTCATCCTTTTTGCCATTGAACCCAAAAGAACATCTTCATTTGATATCAATAAATGGCAATTTCACAAATTTCAAGAAAAATGATGATTTGATATGACATAAAGTGACCCAAATATCTTTAAAGTAAGCTTATAAAATATTTCAAGAAATTTTGTCAATTTCTTTACATCCTCCCAATCAATACTCAAAAGCATACCTGCGGGACTTCCATCTATAATATCAACAAACTCAAGATGATGTGACAGGCCAATATCATGATCAGCATAATCTAAAAGTGTACTCTCATATTCAATAGCCCTGTTCAACATCAAGTATGTGAAATTCCACCTTGTAGGAATATCCAAACACAAAGATTTCTTAACAAGATTTTCTTCTTCACAACATTCCTGAAACTTTTTCCACCTACTAGGAGACTGTCTAATATATCTCACTGCTTGCCTAATACATTCAATAGACACATAAAAACATAAAAGAATGAATTTAAGCAAGAACTTGAACATCCACTTAAAAATTCCACAAATAAAAAGATTTATCTGACATAATAAATAATTAGTCCAATATTATTACCTCCAAACAGTCGAAGATAAACTGTCCAAGATAAATTGGATATTATTTGTCAAATGCCTAACCTGAAAATAAAGAAACGAAAATAAAGAAATAAAGAATCTTTAACAATCAAAAATCCCTATATGAAAATGAAATTTGTCATAGAAATTAAAAGCCTAATGTATAAGACTAAAGACTTATACTAGGAGTAACTAGTAAGGTCTATGAAGAATGAAGATGTAGCAACTGAAGATTGAAGAATGCGGGTGAGAAAGAATAGGAAAGAATGAAGTGAAGCCCTAGCATATGTATATACTTAAGGGTAATGTAGTAATTTCATTAATTTTTATTGGGTTATCGGTTAACTCATTAACAAAATTAGCAAACCGAGGCCCGAACCGATAACCCAATAGTGAAAGCAATTCTAAATTGTTACCGAACCGTTAACCCAATAACCCAATATCAATAACCCAATAAATAATTAACAGTTCGGGTTATCGGTTTTACCCGATATATGCCCAGCTCTAAGTGCACGAGCTTTTAGAATGATATAAATTAGGGTCTGAATAAAATAAAGTTGTCTGAAAGCAAACACATAGCTAAAATAAAGTAGACGGAGACTTCAGAATTGCGGACGTTATGCAGTTATACCTCAAGTCTCCTCTGGGTTGCTAAATTCCGAGCAAGTCTATGGTACGCCACTGGGATCAACTCCGAAATCTGCACAAGATGTGCAGAGTGTAGTATCAGTACAACCGACCCCATGTACTGGTAAGTGCCGAGCCTAACCTCGATGAAGTAGTGAAGAGGCTAAGGCATGTCACTTATATTAATCTGTACGCAATAATAATAATAACAACAATAATAGAAATAAAACACGTACCTTTTTTCAATAATTGAACCCAACTCGGCAGTCATAACCAATTATTATTTCAATCAATTTCCGTTGCGGCGTGCAACCGATCCCACAATATATTCACATTCAATTTTGTTGAGGCGTGCAACCCGATCCTCCAATATATTCATTTCAATCAATTCTATTGCGGCGTGCAACCCTCCCCAACAATATAATTCCTCAATAAATTTCCGTTGCAACGTGCAACCCGCTCCAACAATATAAACTTTAAATAAATTTGTTGCAGCGTGCAACCCGATCCCCCAATATAAACTTTAAATAACTCTGTTGCGGCGTGCAACCCGATCTCCCAATATATTTATTTTTATTTCTGTTGCGGTGTGCAACCCGATTCCCCCATATATTTTAACAACTCTTAAATGTAATAAAAATACTCCAATAAATACCACGTTCAATGAGAAACTATTAAGCATCAAGGCATACAATAATTATAATTCATTTATGAAACAAACAATGACAAGTAACTATTAATAATGGAAATCAGGGAGAAAATAGGCAGTATAATATTTAATATGCTAAATGTCAAGTAGCAATTAAGACACATAAATCAAATAAGCATGTGACAATTATTACAGGAATTCAAGAATTAATATTGTTGGAGCGGGTTTCACGCCGCAACAGAATTGATTGAAATGAATATATTGGAGGATCGGGTTGCACGCCGCAATAAAATTAAATGTGAATATATTGTGGGATCGAGTTGCACGACGCAACGGAAACTAATTGAAATAATAATTGGTTATGACTGCCGAGTTGGCTTTAATTGTTGAAAAAAAAGATACATGTTTTATTTCTATTATTGTTGTTGTTATTATTATTATTATTATTACGTACAGATTAATATAAGTGACTTGCCTTAGCCTGGTCACTACTTCGTCGGGGTTAGGCTCGGCACTTACCAGTACATGGGGTCGGTTGTACGTATACTACACTCTGCACTTCTTGTGCAGATTTCAGAGCTGGTCCCAATGTCCTACCATAAACTTGCTCGGAATTCAGCTACCCAGAGGAGACTTGAGGTATAACTGCACAACGTCTGTAGTTCTGAAGTCCCCGTCTATTTTATTTTAGCTCTGTGTTTCTCAGACAGATTTATTTTATTCAGACCCTAATTTATATCATTCTAGAAGCTCGTGCACTTGTGACTCCAGTTCTGGGATGGTATATAGATATCGTGATTATTATGGATTATTTCAGACATTATTTCCGCATTTGTTTCCTTGGTATTAATTAATTTAAAATTTTATTAAAATGGCTAATTATATTCTAACGTTGGCTTGCCTAGCAAGTAAAATATTAGGCGCCATCACGGTTCCGAGGTAGAAATTTTGGGTCGTGATAGTTGGTATCAGAGCACTAGGTTACATAGGTCTCACGAGTCACGAGCAAACTCAGTAGAGTCTGAAGGATCGGTACAGAGACGCATGTACTTACTTTCAGAGGCTATAAAGTTTAGGAGCAATATCACTTCTGTCTTATCCTGTCGTGTGATTTTATTCTATCATCGATGATTGAACCATTCTATTCTTATTCTCTCGCATATGGCGAGGACACGTAATACATCTACCGACGGACAGTGACTAAAGCCCCCGATGGTAACTATGGCCAGAGGTAGTGGTAGAGGTCGAGGCCGAGGTAGAGGTAGAGCTCAGTCTAGAGCTCGGGCAGAAGCACCTATTGTAGAACCTCAGGTGGATCTTCAGGGGCAGGTTCTAGTTCAAAATATACCAGTTGGACCAGTTCAGGTCCCGAATGGATTCATAGCTACTCCAGTGCTTTAGGACGCTTTAGTCCATTTGGTGAGTCTTATGGAGGGTGTGGCCCATAATGGAACATTTCCAGTGGAACCAGCCAACTCACAGGCTGGGGGAGGAGCACAAACTCCCACTACTACCGCTCTGGAGCAGACGGCTCCCCAGAATCAGGCCCCAGCAGTCCCGCCAATTGGGGTAGTTCAACCAGTTATTGCGGAACAGGCCGGTGATAGGCCCGCCATTTCTTCTGAGGCCTTATTAAGACTGGATAAGCTTACTAAGCTTTTTCCATTTCACTTCAGTGGTACACCTTCTGAGGACCCACAAGATTATCTTGATCGCTGCCATGAGGTGCTGCGGAACATGGGTATAGTTGAGACCAATGGGGTCGATTTTGCTGTATTTCAGATGATGGGTTCCACCAAGAGGTGGTGGAGAGATTATATATTGACCAGACCAGTTGGATCGCCTGCATTAACCTAAGAGCAGTTTTCACGGCTATTTCTAGAGAAATTCCTCCCTATTACATTGAGAGAGGATTACCGCATGCAATTTGAGCGTCTACAACAGGGCAGTATGATTGTTACTCAGTATGAGTCCCGTTTTATGGATTTAGCCCGTCATGCTCTCCTTTTACTACCTACTGAGGGAGAGAGAGTGAGGAGGTTTAATGAGGGACTCACTCACCCTATCAGGCTTCAGATGGCCAAGGATATCGGAAGTGAGATTTCCTTTCACGCGGCTGCTAATGTCGCGAAGAGGATCGAGATGGTTCTTACACAAGAGAGAGGGCAGAGGTCTGATAAGAGGCCTCGTCAGTTCGGTGGTTTCAGTGGTGCCTCGTCTGGAGGCAGGGGTAATTTTGGTAGGGGTCATCCTCCCAAACCGTTTCATTTAGCACTTCAGGCATCTCCCGGTGCTTTAGGGAGTCATGGTCCTATTATGCCTTACTCTGGACAGCCAGCATTTAGTGCACATTCAGCTCCTATCAGTGCACCACCACTCCAGAGTCACTACATCGGTTATCCATCCTGTTCGGGTCAGCTTCAGCTTCAACAGCCACGATATCAGGATGAGTGTTATAAGTGTGGGAACATTGGTCACATCAAGAGGTATTGCCCTAGGTTGTCGAGTAACAGATCTTGGCAGGATTCTCGTGCCATCATACCGGCACCGGTTACTTAACCGTCTGCTCAGCCAGCTAGAGGCAGGGGTCAGGCAGCTAGAGGTGGAGGTCAGGCCATTAGAGGTGGAGGTCAGACCGTTAGAGGTGGAGGCCAGCCAGTTAGAGGTCCTCCCAGGGATGCAGTTCAGAGTGGTGGGGGCCATCCCCGATTTTATGCTTTTCTAGCTAGGCCTGAGGTCGAGTCATCTGATGTTGTGATCACATGTATTATTCCAGTTTGCCATAGAAATACTTCAGTTCTATTTGATCCAGGATTTACTTATTCCTATATGTACTCCTATTTTGCTTCATATTTGGTTGTGCCTTGTGATTCTCTGAGTGCTTCTCTGTGTGTATCTATACCAGTGGGAGACTCTGTTGTAGTATTTCATGTCTATCATTCATGTGTGGTTACTATTGGTAGTCTTAAGACTAGTGTGGATCTTCTACTTCTTGATATGGTAGATTTTGAAGTCATCTTAGGTATGGATTGGCTGTCACCTTATCATGCTATATTGGATTGTCATGCCAAGACAGTGACCCTAGCCATGTCGGGGTTACCTCGGTTAGAGTGGAAGGGAACTCCTGGTCATTCTGCCAGTAGGGTTATTTCTTATATGAAAGCTCGGCGTATGGTCGAGAAAGGGTGTCTAGCCTATTTGGCTTATATTCGCGATCCCAATGTGGATGTTCCTTCTATGGACTCAGTACCAGTTGTTCGTGAATTTCCAGAAGTATTTCATGCAAATTTGCCGGGGATGCAACCCAACAGATATATTGACTTCTGTATTGATTTAGCTCCGGGCACTCAGCTCATTTCTATCCCACCATACCGCATAGCCCCGCCAGAGTTGAAAGAATTGAAGGAGTAGTTATAAGACTTGCTTGATCAGGGATTCATTAGACCCAGTGTCTCACCCTGGGGTGCACCAGTATTATTTGTAAAGAAGAAAGATGGTTCAATGCGAATGTGTATAGATTATCGGCAGTTGAACAAGGCTACTATCAAGAACAAGTATCCACTGCCAAGAATTGATGACTTATTCGATCAGCTTCAGGGTGCCAAGGTGTTTTCAAAGATCGACTTGAGGTATGGTTACCATCAGTTGAAGATTAGGGCATTTGATGTCCCTAAAACAGCTTTTCAAACTCGGTATAGGCATTACGAATTCCTAGTGATGTTATTTGGGTTGACAAATGCCCCAGCAATATTTATGGATTTGATGAATCGGCTGTTCAAACCCTATTTGGATTCATTTGTTGTTGTATTCATTGATGATATCTTGATTTACTCCAGAAGTCGAGAGGAGCATGAGCAGCATCTTCGGAGTATGCTTCAGACTTTCAAGAATAATCAGTTATATGCCAAATTTTCAAAATGTGAATTTTGCTTAGACGAAGTTGCCTTTTTGGGGCATGTTGTATCGCCAGAAGGCATTAAGGTGGATCCTAAGAAGATTGAGGCTGTTTAGAATTGGCCTAGACATACTTCAGTTATAGAGATCCGGAGTTTCCTAGGTTTGGCAGGTCATTATCGTCGGTTCGTGGAAGGGTTTTCATCTATAGCAAGCCCATTGACCAGACTAACCCAGAAAGGTACCCCATCCAGATGGTCAGACGAGTGTGAGTTGAGCTTTCAGAAGCTCAAGACTACTTTGACTACGGCGTCAATGTTGGTATTACCCATAGATTCAGGATCTTATACGGTGTACTATTATGCATCTCGCATTAGACTTGGTGCAGTATTAATGCAAGATGGCAAGGTAATTGCATATGCGTCGCGGAAGTTGAAAGTTCACGAGAAGAATTATCATGTTCATGACTTAGAATTGGCAGCCATACGCACTGAAGATTTGGAGGCATTCCCTCTACGGTGTCTCGTGTGAGGTATTTACTGATCACCGTAGCCTTCAATATCTGTTCAAACAAAAAGATCTTAACTTGAGGCAGATAAGATGGTTGGAGTTGTTGAAAGATTATGATATCACCATTTTGTATCACCCCAGAAAGGCCAATGTGGTGGCCGATGCTTTGAGTAGAAAGGTTGTGAGTATGGGCAGCCTTGCTTATATTCCGGTTGGTGAGAGACCGTTAGCTGTAGATGTCCAGACTTTGGCTAATCAGTTTGTGAGGTTAGATGTTTCAGTGTTGTTTGACGTGATATGAGACCCCGAGTAAGTCATATTATGTTATGGGAGTTGTTGGTATATTCGGACGGGGTTCCAAGTACTCCGAGTGTGATTCGAATCGAAATCGAACAAGAATTTGACTTAAGCAAAATCTGAAAGTTTGTTGCTTCTGGTGCCTTCACTTATGCGAAGTCTGGGCCGCAGAAGCGAGCCATGCCTCGCAGAAGCAGACAGTCCATAGAAGCGGATGGCCTGTCGCAGAAGCGCGACCGCAGAAGCAGCCCATGCGTCGCAGAAGCGGGAAAGGGGGAAGGGGCAACCTTGCGCAAAAGCGGACTCCTCTTCGCCGAAGCGAGTCCGCAGATGCGAAAAAAGCTGGGCAGAATACATAAAATCGGATTTTTGCCATGTTTACTCATTTTTGAGTTTTGAGTCTCGAATTTTGGCGATTCCAAAGGGGTTTTCATGACTTTGAATTGGGTAAGTGTTCTATAACCAAAAGTGATTATATTTAATAAATCCATTTCTATATTCATTATTTATTTCGGATTTAGATGGAAAAAATTGGAATTTTTGTAAAACTTTCCAAAAACAAAAAATTAAGATTTGAATGTCCATTTGACATCGGAATTTGGTAATTTTTATATGGTTGGACTCATCTCGGAACGGGTGTTCGGATTTCGTCAGTTATTCCGAGATTCGAGACGCGGGCCCCACTAATAAGTTTTGAGATGAATTTCGGATTTTAATCCGGAAAATTAGTAAATTATATGGAATTAATTCTTACGATTTCTATTGAGTATATTGAATTATTTATGACTAGATTTGAGGATTTCGGACACGAATTCGCGAGGTTAGGTTCGACACTTACCAGTACATGGAGTAGGTTGTACTTATACTACACTCTGCACTTCTTGTGCAGATTTTGGAGTTGGTCCCATCGGCGTACCATAGACTTGCTCGGATTTTAGCTACCCAAAGGACACTTGAGGTATAACTGCACAGCGTCCGCAGTTCTGAAGTTTCCGTCTACTTTATTTTAGCTGTGTGTTTGCTTTCAGACAGCTTTATTTTATTCATACCCTAATTTGTATTATTCTAGAAGCTCGTGCACTTGTGACTCCAGTTCTGGGATGGTATTTAGATATCGTGATTATTATGGATTATTTCACACATTATTTCCGCATTTGTTTTCTTGGTATTAATTAATTTAAACTTTTGTTAAAATGACTAATTATATTCTAACGTTGGCTTGCCTAGCAAGTAAAATGTTAGGCGCCATCATGGTTCCAAAGATGGGAATTTTGGGTCATGAGAGTACGATATCAAGTATCGACCCCGAACTGCCATAAAATCTCAAATTTTGGAAAACTTGTAGGGAAAGAAAAAGGCTAGCGAACCTCTTTCCAGGCGGTACAACACAAAGGGCGAAGCTCGAGTAGGTTAATTTGAGTGACCTTCATGGTGGGTGTTCCGGTGTTAACGAGTTTGAAAATAAGGTCAAGGATGAACAGTAGACAAAGACAATGGAAAGTGAATTAAGGCGGGTATAGTCGAGCTGGACTGCTTGATTCTAAGGTAGGTGACAAGCAGTTGTATCTGTATCAAGCCTACCATCTCTTCTCACGAAAGACTTTCCATCCCGTCTGACTTTGAGAAAGAAGAGTTTCTATTTAGATTAGTTTCTTAGTAAAAGATAAGGCAAGAAGCAAGTGTGTAGCAGCTGCGCAAAGTTGCGCCTTAACGCATCTGTTTTCTTGCTCGCGGAGCAAAAAGAAAAGCGTTATCGGATTTCCATCGACGACTTAAGCCTCTTTCTTAAGGGCCGCGATTCCATTCTTGCTCTTCGCATTCTATTCCATAAACAGACATATTTGATTCATCGACATTGATGTTAGAGGCTCTACCCCCACCCACCAGCCCTTTTATGGAGTTAGTGAACCAAGAGAAAAAATTTGTTGAAGATCTAGTGGTGTTACCCGAAGAGATAAATGAATAGCCATCGCTGTTAAGAACAAACGAGATTCAATGAGAATTTACGCGTAGCTTCTGGTTTTTGACATCAAAAAAGAAGGTTAGTCGAAAGGGAATTAGTGTTAACCTCGGGGACCCCTTCGAAAATCTGGACCCTTTTCACGGATGGTGCTTCGAACGCGAAGGGGTCCGGGATCAGCATCGTATTGAAACCGCCTCCGGGAAATGTAATTAGGCAATCTATCAGAACTGTGAAATTAACTAGAAATGAGGTCGAGTATGAGGCCTTGATTGCAGGTCTAGAATTGGCTAAAAGCCTTGGGGCTGAGGTGATCGAAGCTAAGTGAGACTCCCTCCTCGTGGTAAATCAAGTTAACGGGACATTCGAAGTAAAAGAAGAACAAATGCAAAAATACTGAGACAAATTACAGGTCACGCTACATCAATTCAGGGAATGGACCCTGCAACACGTACCCCGAGATTAGAACAGCGAAGTCGATGCTCTGGCTAACTTGGGGTCGTCAGTCGATGTCGATGAATTTAGTTCGGGAACAGTAGTGCAGCTCATGAAGTCGGTGATAGAAGAAGGTTACGCCGAAGTAAACTCAACGAGTTTAACTTGTGACTGGAGGAACAAGTACATAGACTACTTGAAGACTGGAAAATTGCCCTTGGATCCCAAAGAATCGAGGGCCATGCGTACCAAGGCCACCAGGTTTAGCTTGGTCGAAGAGGCGTTGTTCAGGAGAACCTTCGACGACCCGCTAGCCAGATGTTTGGGACCGGGAGAGACCGAATACACCTTGAGAGAAGTTCACGAAGGCACTTACGGGAACCATTCGGGGGTAGAATCTTTGGTTAGGAAACTAATTAGGGCCGACTATTACTGGACCAAAATGGAGAAAGATGCGAAGGACTTCGTACGGAAATGAGATGACTACCAGATACACGCCCCGATGATCCATCAACCGGGAGAAATGCTCTACTCGGTTCTGTCCCTGTGGCTATTTATGAAGTTGGGAGTGGACATCGCTGGTCCCCTGCCGTGGGCACCCGATAAAGCTCAATTTACACTATTCATGACCGATTAGTTTTCCAAATGGGTTGAGGCTCAAGCATCTGAAAAGGTCCGGGAGAAAGAAGTCATTGACTTCATGTGTGACCACATAATATGTCGATTTGGGATACTGGATGAGGTCGTTTGCGATAGTGGAAAACAATTCGTCGGCAGATTCAACAAACAAGACCATACTTCAAAAACTGAAATGTTGACCGATGCGAAAGGGAAATGGAAGGAGATCCTGCCCGAAGTCCTGTAGGCATATCGTACCACTTCAAAGTCTAGCACCGGGGCCACCCCATTTTCATTGGTCTACGGAGCCGAAGCCTTAATACCAGTCGAGGTGGGGGAACTGAGCCTCAGGTTCCAATATGCGATAGAAGAGCCAAATAGCGAGACCATGATCACGAGTCTGGAACTATTAGATGAAATGTGGTTGGTCTCCTTGGTCCGGTTGGTCACCCAGAAACAACGAATAAAAAGGTATTACAAGTGAAGAGCCAGCCTCCGACACTTTCAAGTCGGGGACTTGGTGTTAAGGAAAGTAACACCAGAAACCCGAATGGGGGGAATCTTAGAACGAACTAGAAAGAACCTTATTGATTTGTCGGAATAACCAGCAAAGGCTCGTACAAACTCGAAGTAGGAAACGACGTACAACTACCGAACAACTGGAACGTGGCACACTTAAAGCGGTACTACTGCTAAGGTACGAACTCAATTACTCTTTAATCATGTTATAAATCGGACTAACGTTTGCAGGTAAATGGCCGAGGATGGATGTGGCTATTAGATCTGGAAGCACGTGTTGCACTTTTTTCCCCTTGAACCGGTTTTGTCCCAAAATGGGTTTTTTCGCAAGGTTTTTAACGAGGCAATAGTAAAACGTGCTAACTTAGATTCGAAGACCGATTTCAAACTGGAGTCAATGATCGCTCGCTTCAGATCAGCAGTATCTGAGCCCTCACGAGTTTGACCTCGAATATTAGGGGCCATTACACTCGGATTAAGGTCTTTAGAGAGGAAAAAAGATAACTTTGTATGCTAAAAGCTAAGCGTTGATGGTTAGGATTCATTGTAAGGTCCAAATGGTCGTATGAACCGTGCTCACTTAGTCCACTCTAGCCATGACACAAGTTTTTATGCGCTTTCGATCGTATACCTTGCATACTAAGAAATGAAAGAAATTTCTGCTTTGCTGTTACGTGTTTTTTCTTCTTCGTTCCCGGATCCTAGAGCCCACGGGCTACCCCTACTCGGGGACTGTCGCCCGAAGAAAAATCGGACGATCGGGGCTATCGAAAAGGCTACAACTACTCTAAAAATGGCTCGGAGATGTCCGAATCCCATAACCAAAAAGTAAGGCCTTTACAAAAATTTGAAACCTACTAAAAGATTACCCTCGACAAAAATATCGTCTAAAAACACTTAAGCATCTTGGGAACCTACAGTCTCACCAAGGGTCCAAAGCCTCAAGCAAATAAAGTTGCATCAAAGTCGGGCTTCGTTCGAACTTCCGAAAAATGAATTCCCCAGAACTATATTTGATTTTATGCTAAGGCACCAAAAATAGTACACGAATAAAAGTTGCAAGAAGATGCTTTAAACGTAAAGACACGATATTGCCAGAAAGGGAAAATTTCATATATATATATATATATATTCCAAAATATATTTACAAAAGTCGGATAGATCGGCCTCAAAATAAACAAAAAAAATAATACATAAGGAAAAAGAAAAAAATTGAAAAAGTACTATGGCATCTACGCCTGGTCTTCATCGGGGCCCAACTCGTCACCAGAACCGTCGGAGCCCTAAGATCCCTCAGAGCCTTTCGAACCCTCGGAGCCTTCGACACACTCAGACTCGTAGAGATCCTTGGCCTCGGCCTCGAGCCTCTTAGCTTCATCGATCTCGTCCATTAGGTCAAAACCTCGGGCGTTGATCTCTTCGAGGGTATCTCTTCGAGATAGTCGCTACATGTATTCAGTCTTTGTCTTTAGGTGGATCTCGGCAGCCTCCACATAGGCCTTGTACTGGGCCACCATTTCCTTGGGATCAGCAAAGGTTGTGTCCAATTTGGACCTCAATGCCGCATATTCTCTTCCAAGAGCATCCCGTTCCACGACAGCCGAGCTCACATGTGCCCGGAGATCATCGTTCAACCAAGACCACTTATCGGCTTTGTCATTCGCCACCCGAAGTTGGTTCTCTACCGACGCCAACTCTGCCTTCACAGCTTCCGTCTCCTAGGCCAGCAGGTCCATCTTCCCCTTCTACACTTCGATCGTGGCCTTGACCTCGTCCATCTCAGCCCGCGACTGGTCGATCAGGTCAACATTTTGTTGGACCTGCGAAGTTGTATTGTTAGTCACCATGACTAGCTCCTTGTTTTTAGCTTCAAAGACCTTTACCTTCTCAACCAAGTCGGCATGTTCTCGCTTCGGGGTTTAGGCCTCCTTCTGAGCTTTTTCCAGCTCGGCTTAGAGAATCGGGAGGTCTTTAAGGGCCCCGTCGTGTTGCTCACTAAGAAGCATGTACATGTCCTTCTTCCAGACCTGCTTTTTGAGCTTGAACTCGAGCTAGCTAATTTCCAAGCGGGGCCTGGAGGAAGCTTTCATGGTGAGCCTATAAAACAATAAAAGTAGTAAAAGACATCAAATCCTAAGTGGTACAAAGGTGTTGACGTCTTACTCGGTTCAATGCCTGCTGCACCTCATTGAAAAGACTTGACGTGCCCACCTCGTTCATCTTTGTCTAGTCCTCCTCGGTCACCAGGCATCGGAGGTATCTAGCTATGCCCACCAGAGCAGACAGGACCCGAGAATCCTCTGGGATTGTGAGAAAAACCGTTCTCTTGTGCTCGGGGTCCTCGCTCGACGCGGGAAATTGCTTCACTAGTTTTGGGCTCGAACTCGGCCCTCCAGCTCCCGAGGGAACGTCCTTCTTCGGGATCTCCAGGTGAACTAGCCTGGAAAATTCCTCCAATGTGGACATGTCCATGCCATCAAAAAAGGAGATAAGGGGATCATCTGAGCCCTGCACTCCTTTACTTGACTTTTCTTGGCCCGCTTGGGCCTCTTCGAGCATGGACTCGGTATAGGAGGGTGTCTCCATGATGTCAATGACGTCGGTCGTCGCCTGCTCCCCGGTGGGGGTCAATCCATGGGCGACGAAGATGTCGTCTTATTCGGGCTCATTCCTGAGTCGGTAGAGATAGCCAGGGTCCGGTGCCCTGGACTAGGTATTCTTCTTGGGATTCCGGGACCAGGTGGCCACCCTCTTCTTCCTCTTCCCTTCGGGGTCTGGGGAACCCGAGGACTTTCTCTTTTTCTTCTTCTTCTCCTCCTTCGCGGAAGCCCCGGGTTGTCCCGAGACGGAAGGTTCGGCAGGCAAAGACGGATACTCATCCTCATCAAGCGGCCTAAGTTCGGTGGTCTTTGGCAGACCTTTAAGAAAAAAGAAAAGGTTAGCACTGTATAAGTTAAGGGCATGATGATAACTATTTCAGGGAAGAACCTCACCATGAGAACGGGCCTCCCATTTTCCCTTCGAAAGTTTGCTCCATGCGGCTCGCAGTACAGCATCTGCTTATAAATCCCGTCGATCCACTCCTAGAATCGGGGGATTACATCGGGAACTTGGGCAAAAGTTGCATGACCACAAACACAGGCGATGAGAAAAAGAACAAAAAGGAAGAAACATCCCGGAAAGACTATACTTACGGGATGCGTTCCACTCCTCGGGGAACGGCAGAAACTCGAGGGGGATCAGGTCTTCGGTTATCACCCGAACAAACCTCCCCCGCCAGCGTTGGTCTCAGTCCTCGTCAATGCTCAAGAAATGAGCCTTGCTTGCTTGGCGAACGAGCTTGATCAGTCCCCTTTAGAAGATTCGTGGACTGTACAGGTGGAATAGGTGGTCGAGGATGAACCGAAGAGATTCGGTGTTATTCACGAAATGGCACAAGAGGATCACAATCCTCCAGAATGATGGGTGGATTTGCCCAAGGCACACCTCGTACCTCTTACAGAAATCAAGAACTATGGGATCCACAGGGGCGAGCGTGAAGGGGTAAGTGTAAACACTCAGATACCCCTTCATGTGAGTAGTAATATCGTCATTGGGCCCTAGGATGACCACGTCCTTACCCTCTCACTTACAGTCCGCTCGGACTACGGGTAGGGTTTCTTCAGTGACGGAGCATATGTATCTCCATGCTCCATCGCCTCGGCCTTGTTGACTAGATGCCTTCTCGATCTTAAAGTCACCCTCGATAGAATAGCCCCCAGGTACGAAGCTCTTCATGGAGGGCTCTGGAGCCACCTCGGGAGGGGCCACCTTGACATCTACGACCGGATAGGAAGATGAAGGGGCAACATGCTGAGGCACTGATTTGGAAGTTTTAGCCATCGTGATCTGGGAAAATATGAAGATTTGAAGGGAAGTATGGAGACTTGAAAGAGAATATGAAGATTCGAAGGAAAAATATGAAGATTTGAAGAAAGAGTATGAAGGTTTGAAGGTGGGATGAAGATATAAAGATCTCAGTTGGAAATCCAAGAACAAATATGAAGGTTTGAAGATCAAAGATGAAGATATGAAGGCTCAAGAAGTAGGGTATGAAGATTTGAAAAAGTTAAAAGCCGTTAGAAAATTCGAAGGTAAAAGCGAGGATCGAAAAGTGAAAGAAGTGTAAAAGGTCGAAGCTTTTATAGGAGAAAATGCAATCAATGCGCAGCGTTTCACATTCAAAGACAGCCAGCCGATGACTGACACGTGTCCGAAGTCAGAACGACGCGACTGATAGGACGTTTCGATTTACCCGTCATCTCAGTTATAAAATATAAGGGAAGAAGTCGAGGTTCATCTATTCGTTTCCCATCGATCCGACGAACCTACTCTCTGAAAAATGATGGGACTATCTATATACGGATAAAATTGGAAAAAATGCATACCCCAATTTCTTGGTGAAAAAGACGAAAGATGGGCACGAACACACAAGGTTGAAATCGAGGCTGGGTGCCTTTTGTACCGAGACCCATGAAAGGTGAACAATGTGCTCTTCGTCAGGTGTGATAAAGCAACAGTCCCCGGACCCGAAACGAGCTCTAATACCTCAAAAAATATGGCAAATGATTACGCATGACTAACAGAGGGACGTGATATCCGTATCTAACTGAATATCACATCGCAGATCTCGTTCGATGTCAGTTACAGATCAGTAATTAACAAGAAAGGAAGATTTTTTTTTTACCCTTTTTAGACTTGTACTAGGGATGAAACTCTCCTACTATATAAAGGGAAAAATTTTCTTTCATAACATACATTGTGACACGCAAACCAATACAATACAAATTTAATTTTTCTACTTTTTAGCTATTGACAAGTTCTTACTTTATTGTTTGTTCTTCATTGACAATTGGCTTCGAACCAAGGGTCTGATCGAGGACAAAATTACTGTTCACCCTAAGTTCGAGCTGGGTCGTAACATTACAATTGGTTTGATTATTCATTTTGTCTTTAACTCGTTTATATAATATTCTTGATTATTTGTGTTGAATCAATTCACATATTCTTAAAATCACGTACAAATTTAATTGTTATTCATTTTAAGGGTAAACAAAGATGAATATCATATTTAATTTTTTATTTTCTGAGGGATTGTTCACGATAAATAGAAATTTGTGGACTTTCAACAGTGACTCGTTGAGGCAATGGCTAATTTTACTGATTTAGGAGGTCTTTTGAGATGAGGACTTTTAAGATGAAGAGAATGAAAAAAAATAATGATGGCAGTGTATTGAATATGGTGGAATGGTGGTGGACCGACAGGAGCTTTGATTGTGAAGAAAAAGACAAATTGATTTTTTAAAGAGGTGGGAGAATGAAAAATTGGTAAAATGAATTTAGGCGGTCTTTTGAGATGAGGACTTTAAAGATGAAGAGAATAAAAAATTGGTAAAATAATTTTTTTAAATAGTGGGACCCACATCTTACACATGTCAAAGAATAAAATGCTTAGTATATGAGGTGCCAGTCATGTCACAACAAGTGAAAAATACGTTCAGCCGGATGTGTTTATTAGTGTTCATTTCATCAAGTAGAGGTGTCCAAATAGAAAAAATAAAAATTTATATATCGTGATGGTAAATTGATGTAAGTTTAAGTGGCTACGAGGTCGTTTTGCCTGATTTATAAGCATTCTTTGATCGCGATTTATAAGTCTGCATCTGCGAAAAGCGAGGTATAAGTACAATTATAAGGCCAATATAAACTTAGTTATGGCGATATAGCAATTAGTAAGTCGCATTTACGTATTGCGATAGTGCGATTTACACGTCGCATTTATGTATTGGAATTTATAAGTCGCATTTTGAATTGCAATTTATATGTCACATTTATTTGCAATTTACCTTACGATTTATAAGCTGCAGCTATATTTGTGACTATTGTCATTGCGATTTATAAGTCGTATTTTTTAATTACAATTTATACGTCACATTTTTAATTGTAATTATAAGTCGCATTTTTCAGTTGTGATTTACAAGACACATTTTCTGAATGTGATATATAAGTAGCATTCCTCAACTTTGATTTATTCACAAACTACACTATTTTAATATGCGACTTAAGCTAACTTTATCTTTTAGGCTGTCAACAACCTCGATTAACTTAAGATGCATGTAAATTGCATTTCACTTTTGTATTTTACATATTTTTGGAATTTTGACAAAAATTACCCGCCGAAAAGAAATTTTCAGCCAAATATCCCGCATTTTAGGGGACTCCATGTTACCCTTCTTATTGTGTCATTTTTATTACTTGTGTCTTCCTTACTTAAATTGAATCGTCATATCATTAATACTTTGAATTCAAGTATTTCGCTAATATGAATCTTGGTACGGAACTTTGGATGATATGCAATACAACATACATATACTCAAAAAAGAAATTAACTTAAACCAACAAAAGATACACACAAAAAAATGCCACGGTAGCAGTCCAAATTTGGAGTTTTGGAAGTTTGAGTTAGTTTATGAGCTTGGTTGTTGTGGATGTACTTATGACATAGTAATACCATTTTTTAAGGAAACTACACAAACTGCCTATTAAAATCAAAGTATTTACCCGTTTTTACCCAATGTTAAACTTATTATAATATATACTTTTCTAACTAAAATTAATTACAAGTCTACACATCCCCAATTTTGTTTGACCATCTAATAATCTTTTCTTCCTATTTTAAAGATCCAAAATCATGTAAATACCATCATAAACCTCCATCGTTGTCACGACCCCAAATTCCCTCCGTAAAATGTCGTGACGGCACCTAGTCTCTAAGACTAGGTAAGCCTAACAATATGCGGAACATTAAATAAAACTTAGAATCTCAAAACTCCAACAATTTCATAAATAGAATCTATAAACACAATGCGTACAACTCCCCAAAATCTAGTGAAATATAAGTCACAAGCTCTAGATACAGTGATAGACAATCCTATATATCACTTTCTATAAAGTATAAAGAAATAAGGAGGACAGGATAGAAGGGGACTCTGAGGCCTACGGACGCGGACAGGTATACCTTGAAGTCTCCAATAGCAAGCTCAGCGCGCTAGTGCCGGGACTAATAAGATATACCTGAATCTGCACAAAAATAAGTAGAGAAGCGTAGTATGAGTACACCATAACGGTACCCAATAAGTGTCAAGCCTAACCTCGGTAGAGTAGTGACGAGGTCGGGTCAAGGCACTACTGGAGATAATAAGAAACAAGACCGAAGATATAATGATATAATGATAATGGCAAAGGAAGTGAAACAATAAAGAATTTACGGAAAGTTAAAAACATGGAATCAAGGCAGTTAATACAACACGAAAGGAAAACAAGGATTTTACATGCTAAGGAAACGACAACCAAACAAATACAACAAATAGAGAAGATCTACAGGGGGCCCTACCTATGTACCGTATCGTAGTCCCAAATTATAAAAGTAACTCACAGTCTTTCCTTATATCACCGCGGGAGCCTTTACATTTAGTTTTGAAAATTATTATCCCAAAATAGCACCCCACGTTTTAGCCCACCTTATCACATCGCATGGCTTCTAGTAGTTTCCCTACTAGCCACGCGTATCAAGTCTACCTTATCTCACCAGATATGTTTCAACACCCAGACCTTATACTACCGCATGTGTATCAATAGTAACAACGGCACGACAGAAACCTCGTTCAAACAACTAAACAATCCTCTCAACAATAACACGAATGCCAAAAACATAACAACTCAATAAAATGATATTTCATAACTTACACTTTGCCTCAATAGAAACCACGGCCTTTGCAACTCAACACCAAACTCAACAACAAGATATTATAAGGATAGCAAATTTCAAGTAAAGAATCCCACAGTTAAATAATGAATACGGAATTAAGAAAGCAAGTAATTCAATTAAACATGCAGTACAAGTTGCAAATAAGAGATAAGACAAGTAGACATGTGAAATTAGACTAAACATGGTGGCTATAACATGCTGAAGTTACTCAATTAAAGCATGAAAGAGAAATTATGTAGCTAAAACCAAAATTTTAACATTTAGCCAGTGTACGCACTCATCACCTTGCGTACACGGCCTCCACATATCACGATTGGCACAATAATACCAAATCCTAAGGGAGATTTTCCCCATACAAAGTTGGACAAGTCACTTACCTCAAACTACGCTAAATCAATCAATTAGAAGGTCTCTCCCTCTATTTTCCAACTCCGAGCGGCACTATAGGAAACTAATTTAAATAAGGAAATTATGATCTTAGCAAAGAATTGAAAAATCACCCCAAAAGTCAACTCGGGCCCGCATTTCGAAACCCGACCAAAGTTATAAAATCCGAACCCTCATTTGATATCGAGTCCAACCGTACAAGAATTATCCAAATTCGAACTCATTTTACCTTTCAAAACCCTAAAACTTAGCATAAGAACTTCTAAACGTTTTTCCAAATTTTTCCAACTCAAATCCTTAATTACATGCTAATAATAATGATAAATTAGTATAATTTAACCAAAATCGAGTCAAGAACTCTTACCCCAATAATTTATCTGAAACTACCTCGAACTTTCGCCCCAAACCGAGCTCTCAAGGTCCCAAAATGAATTATGAAATCAAACCCTCGAACTCCCCTTTCTGCCTAGCGACATCCGCTTATGCGGCCTATGGGTCGCTTCTGCGATGCCGCACCTGCGGAAAAAACTCATCACGGGTGCGAAAAACACTTAGTCCTAAAATTTTGCTTATGCGTACCATTGCTCGCACCTGTGAGCCCGCTCCTGCGAAATATTTCTCTACTTATGCAAAGGACGACCAATCACCCCTCTTCCGTATCTGCGACCACATATCCGCATATGCGGACGCGCAGATGCGGTCCACTCCTCGCACCTGCGAACCCAACTAGCTAGGTCATTTTCGCAACTGCGCTCCCTAGCTCTCTTTTGCGAGTCCGCGCCCGCGGTCAATCCCTCTGCATGTGCAATGACACCAAAACAACCCAGCTTTAGTAGAACATTAAGTCCAACAATTATCTGATTTTAATCAAATTCACACCTGGGCCCCCAGGACCCCGTCCTAATATACCAACTAGTCCCAAAATACATAACGGACCTACTCGAGGCCAAAAATCACATTAAACAACACGAATTCTACGAATCACAACACAAATTCAAGCCTAAGAAATTATGAACTTCCGAATTCCAAAACCAACGTCAATTCATACCAAAACAACTCCGATTGACCCCAAATTTTGTACACAAGTCATAATTGACATTACGGATATATTCAAACTTTCATAATCGGGATCCAGCCTCGATATCAAGAAAGTCAACTCTCAGTCAAACCTTTTCAAATTCCTCCAATTTCCAACTTCGCCAAATCATGCTGAAACGACCTACGAACTAGGGCTGCTTATCGGGCAGATCGGGCGGTTATTTACGCTTAACGGTTCAGCTTATAGGTTATCAGCTTTTAAATATATTAATCTGCTAGCCATCTGATAAGATATCAGGCGGATTGGTATCGATTTAACTATTATCGGGCAGTTTATCGGCCTATTTGAATATGTATTACAGATGCCTATTTTGGTAACATACTGATACAAACAATCTGAGGCATATTTAAAAGGTACCATCATTCGGCGTAAATTCTACTCGGCCTAACAACTAGGTGTTGCTGATGTATACTAACTTCAACTCATGTTCATATAGCTAAATAATTTGTAAAAATACATATGCTTATACTAATTTCAAGATAGATTTACCCCAACTTCTAGAAATCTGAAGCATACTTAAGGTTACAGTGATATGGTGGTACCACAACTGCATAATAAGATATATTAAACTTTTTCAACATACTAATAGTATCACAAAACACAACCAATAAAGTAAAAAAGAAGAAAGAATCTTATCGTCTGATGCCATGGCTATGGCCGTAACTGACGAGTGGGTTCTTAGATTAGAGGTGACATATGGAGGAAACGAGGAAAATATTAGAGAAGAGAATCAAAGGCGAGAGCAGTTGGGTTGTTATTATTGTGGTGTTATTGGTGTGTTGACTGTTGCCTCAACCTTTAGAGAGTAGAGAGTCTGAGAGTGAGAGGCGACGCCAGAGGGAGAGGCGAGATGGCTGGGTTCTGTGATTTGAGGGAAATTAGAAACTAAGAATTTAAATTTTAGGATTTCTAATAGTGGATAAGTGGAATGGATATTTAATATACATATGGATAAAATTATAAAAATATATAAATATAAAAAAATTTAACGGGTTAACGGTTTATGATAAGAAAATTGAATAATCCGCCCCCAAACCGATAAGCTGTTAATAATAAAATTTCAATCTGTTCACCACCCGTTAATCCGATAACCCGATACCAATAATCCATTAGCCACTTTTGCGGTTTGATTTTCGGTTTCGGCTCGGTTTTGAACACCCCTAATACAGACTTTCGAATCAATATCCGGACATGCTCCTAAGACCAAAATTACCATACGGAGCTATTGGAACTATCAAAACTCCATTCCAGAGTCATCTTCACACAAGTCAAAATGCGGTCAACTCCTACGACTTAACCTTCCAACTTAGGGACTATGTGTCCCATTTCACTCCGTAACTCACCCGAAACCAAAATCAAACACCCCAACGAATCACGTAACTATAATATAACACGGATAAGGCAATAAACAGAGGATCAGGGACGGTACACTCAAAACGATCGGCCGGGTAGTTACATCCTCCCCCTCTTAAAATAAATGTTCGTCCTCAAACGAGTATAAAGACATACATGAAGTGGTGAAAAGATGAGGATAACGGCTACACATATCATGCTCGGTCTCCCAAGTCGCCTCCTCGACTGGCTGACCCCTCCACTGAATCTTTACTGAAGCAATATTCTTCGACCTCAACTTTCAAACCTGCCTGTCCAAAATGGCCACCAGCTCCTCAACATAAGATAAATCCTTGTCCAACTGCACTGAGCTGAAATCCAACACATGAGACAGAGTGCCATGATACTTCCAGAGCATAGAAACATGGAACACTGGATGAACTGCAGTTAGATTAGGTGGTAGTGCAAGCCTGTAGGCCACCTCCCCAATACTCTCAAGCATCTCAAATGGTCCGATATACCTAGGGATGAACTTTCCCTTCTTCTAGAACCTCATAACACCATTCATGGGCTAATCCCGAAGCAAGACCCGCTCCCCAACCATGAATGCAACGTCGCGAACCTTCCGATCCGCATAACTCTTCTGCCTAGATTGGGCTGTACGAAGTCGATCCTGAATCAATATAACCTTTTCCAAAGCATCCTGAACCAAGTCTGTACCTAATAGCCTAGCCTCACCCGGCTCAAACCAACCTACTGGAGACCGACACCGTCTACTATACAAAGCCTCATACAGAGCCATCTGAATGCTCTACTGGTAATTGTTGTTGTAGGCAAACTTCGCAAGCGGCAATAACTGATACCAAGCACCCCCAAACACCATCACACACGCACGAAGCATATCCTCCAATATCTAAATAATGCGCTCGGACTACCCGTTCGTCTGAGGGTGAAATGTCATACTCAACTCCACCTGCATGCCTAACTCATGCTGAACGGCCCTCCAGAACCGCAATGTAAACTACGTACCCCGGTTAGTGATGATAGATACCGGCACGCCATGAAGCTTGACGATCTCGCGAATATAAACTTAAGCCAACTGCTCTGAAGAATAAGTAGTCACCACTAGAATGAAATGAGTTGACTTGGTCAACCTATCCACAATCACCCAGACTACATCAAACTTACTCTGAGTCCGTGGGAGCCCAACAACAAAATCCATAGTAATTCGCTCCCATTTCCACTCTGGGATCTCTAACCTCTGAAGCAATCCACCAGGCCGCTGATGCTCATACTTTGCCTACTGACAGTTTAGGCACCAAGCTACATACTCTACTATGTCCTTCTTCATTCTCCTCCACCAATAATGTTGCCTCAAGTCCTGATACATCTTGGGGGCACCTGGATGAATGAAGTACTGCAAATTGTGAGCCTCCTGGAGAATCAACTTACGCAAGCCATCTACATTAGGCACACATAGCCAACTATGCATCGGTAATACAATGTCACCCTTAATAGTGACCTCATTGGCATCGCTGTGATGAACAGTGTCCTTGAGGAAAAGCAGATGAGGGTCATCATACTGACGTTCTCTGATACGATCATAAAGAGAAGATCGAGAAATCACACAAGCCAAAACTCGGCTCGGCTCAGAAATATCCAATCTAACAAACTGGTTGGCCAAGGCCTGAACATCCAAAGCTAATGGCCTCTCTGCTACCGATAGATATGCCAAGCTGCCCAAACTCTCTGTCTTGCGACTCAAGGCATCAAACACCACATTAACCTTCCCGGAATGGTATAGAATGGTGATATCATAGTCCTTAAGCAGCTCTAACCACCTCCGCTACCGCAAGTTAAGATCCTTCTATTTGAACAGATGCTGTAGACTCTGGTGGTCGGTGTAGACCACACAAGGAACATCGTACAAATAGTGCCGCCAGATCTTTAAGGCATGAACAATAAATGCTAACTCGAGATCGTGGACATGATAGGTCTTCTCATGCACCTTCAGTTGTCTAGACGCATAGGCAATCACCCTACCATCTTGCATCAACACCGCGCCGAGACTAATACGCGACGCATCACAGTACATAGTATAAGACCCCGAACCCGAAGGCAACACCAACATTAGGTTTGTAGTCAAAGATGTCTTGAACTTTGAAAGCTCTCCTCACACTCCTCGGTCCACCTGAACGGAGCACTCTTCTGGGTCAGTCTGGTCATAGGTGCTGCAATAGACGAGAAACCCTCTACAAATCGACGGTAATACCCCGCCAAACCAAGAAAACTCCGGATCTTTGTAATTGAAAATGGTCTTGGCCAACACTGCACTACTTCAATCTTCTTCGGATCTACCTTGATCCCCTCACTCGACACTAGTGAATCAAGCTAGAATTGACACTACTGAATCGAGCTAGAATTGACACTTTGAAAATTTTGCATATAACTTCTTTTCTCTCAAGGTCTGGAGCACGGTCCTCAAGTGCTGCTCATGATCCTCCCGGCTCCGGGAGTACACCATAATGTCGTCAATAAAGCAATGAAGAATGAGTCAAGATAGGGCTGAAATACGTTGTTCATCAAGTGCATGAATGTTGGTGGGGCATTGGTCAGCCCAAAAAATATCACAAGGAACTCGTAATGACCATACCGAGTCTTGAAGGCAGTCTTCGGTATATCTGGCTCCCGAATCTTCAACTGATGATAGCCTGAATGAAGTCAATCTTAGAGAACACTCTGGCACCATGTAGCTGATCAAATAGGGCATCAATACGTGGCAATGGATACCTGTTCTTCACTGTAACCTTGTTCAACTGGTGATAATCAATACACATACGCATAGAACCGTACTTCTTCTTTACAAATAAGACTGGAGCACCCCAATGTGACACACTGGGCCGAATGAAGCCCTTATCAAGCAACTCCAGCAACTGCTATTTTAACACTTTCAACTTTGTTGAGGTCATATGATAGGGTGAAATAGAAATGGGCTGAGTTCCCTGAAACAAATCAATGCTAAAATCGACATCCTTATCGGGTGGCATGCCTGGAAGATCCACCGGAAATACATATGGATAATTCCTCACTACTGGAACTGACTCCACGGTAGGAGTATCAACATTGACATTCCTCACGAAAGCTAGATAAGCATTACACCCCTTCTCAACCATACGTTGAGCCTTTAGAAATGAGATAACCTTGCTAGGAACGTAATCTAAAGCACCGCTCCACTCTATCTGTAGTAATCCTAGTATAGCCAGCATCAGGTCTTGGTATGACAATCGAGAAGAGCATGATAGGGCAACAATCAGTCTACACATAAAATAATATCAAAATCTACCATACTGAGCAATAATAGATCGACTCTGGTCTCAAAACCACCAAGAACAACTAAACACGAACGATACACAAGATCAACAACAATAGAATCTTCCACAGGTGTGGACACATAGACAATAGAACTAAAAGAATCACGGGATACACCCAAATATGGAACAAAGTAAGATGACACATAGGAATAGGTGGAGAACAGATCAAATAAGACTGATGCATCTTTATGACATACCAGAACAATACCTATGATGACTGAGTCAGATGCAAATGCCTCTGTCCTAGAAGGAAGAGCATAATATCTGGCCTAGCCTTCCCCTCTAGGGCGACCTCTACCTCTCGACCTCCATCTCGAGCTGGCTGTACAGGTGGAGTGGCAACGGGTGCGGTAACCATGGCCTGAGAAGCTTGAGGACCTTGGTGGAATATACTGAGCTTGAGTAGTCGGTGGAGGTGGACCCCTCCTGAGTCTGCGGCAATCCCTCACCATATGACGAGTGTCACCACACTCAAAATAAGCTTTCAGAAGGCATGGTTGTTGTGGATGGCCCGGGCCTGATCGGCTGGACTGGCCGCTGAAAGCACCCCGTGCAGGAGGTGCACTAGACAATGGTGGTGCATAATAGGGAGCCAACAGCCTAGGAGTGGCCACAATACCGCTGGAGGCTAGAGGTGCTGAATGAATAGGACGACTCACATAGCCCATACCATGACGAGTTGCAATTGGGGCACGAGTACCACTATATGTACCAGAATCTCGAGGCCTATTGGTCTCCCTCTCCTCTATCTCCCGGGTCCACATACCCTCCAATCTCCTAGCGATCCACACTACCTGTTGGTATGTGATGTCCATCTCCAACTCTCACGCCATGCTAAATCTGATACCGGGGTTGAGTCGCTCGATAAATCGACGGACTCGCTCTCTAACAGTAGCAACCAAGGTTGGTACATGCCTAGCCAAATCACTGAACCGGACCACATACTCTGACTTGGTCATAGAACCCTGGCGCAACTGATCAAACTCTAAGCGACATGCATCTCTGAGACTCTGCGAACAAACTCCCTCAAGAACATATCTGAGAACTGAGTCCAAGTGAGTGAAGCTGCCTCGACCGGACTACCCAAATCATATGCTCGCCATCACTGATAAGCCGCTCCCTTAAGCCGGAACGTAGTGAAAACAACTCCACTAGCCTTCCTAATACCCATAGTACGGAGGATACGGTGGCACTCCTCAAGAAATCCCTAGGCATCCTTTGAAGCTAAACTGCTGAAAGTAGGAGGGTGGTACTTCTTATACCTCTCGAGTCTGAGCTACTCCCCCTCAGAAACTACTGCCCTAACCTCGGGCTGAACTGGGGCGACTGGCTGTAGAGAGATGACCTCTAGGACCTGATCAACCCGGACCTGCTGCTCTAGGGTACGGGCGCCGAGAGTCGGTGCTCCTCCCCCGGTCTGAGATGTGGCAGGAGCAAGTGGGATCAACCCTGCATGAGCTAAGTGACGAATATGCTCAAAAACTGGCCGAGAGTCTCATGGAGTGCTGATGCGTAACAAGCGTCTCAGGTGCCTACTCTCCAACTGGAGCTACTGGTGGCTCCTCTGTAGCAACTCGTGCAGGTGCTCTGGCTGTACCACGTAGACGTCCTCAGCCTCTACCCCGGCCCCGGCCTCTCGAGGCTCTAGCAGGGGGCGCGGGTGTTTGGTCATCTGATCCGGCTGTACATGTCCTCACCATCTTTGAGAGAATAGAAAGATATAAATTTAGAATTCCAAAGCCAACAATTTCGCACGATAAGGAATCAAAGAAGTGAAGATTTTTCCTAACAATTCCATAGCCTCCGGAAGATAAGTACAGATGTCTCTATACCGATCCGCGAGATTCTACTAAATCTTCTTGTGACTCATAACACCTATGAACCTAGATCTCTGATACCAACTTGTCACGACCCCAAATTCCCTCCGTAGAATATCGTGATGGCACCTAGTCTCTAAGACTAGGTAAGACAAGTCACTTACCTCAAACCACGCTAAATCAATCAATTAGAAGGCCCGGTCAAATTTTCTCAAATTCCTTCAATTTCCAACTTCGCCAAATCACGCTGAAACGACCTACGGACCTCCGAATCAACATCCGGACACGCTTCTAAGACCAAAATCACCATACGAAGCTATTAGAACCATCAAAACTCTATTTTGGAGTCATCTTCACACAAGTCAAACTATGGTCAACTCCTACGACTTAACCTTCCAACTTAGGGACTATGTGTCCCATTTTACTTCGAAACTCACTCGAAACCAAAAACCAAACACCCCGGCGAGTCACGTAACTATAATATAATACAGAGGAGGCAATAAATAGGGGATTGGGGTTAGTACAGTCAAAATGACCGGTCGGGTCGTTTCAATCGCGGTTGCCAAGAGTACTACACCACGATATCTTATTTTCAACTGATTATTAGTCATTACCAGATAAAAATAATTGATGAAATTTCAAATATGAAAAAAATAAAATTGAAACTCCAAATGAATGAGTTCAAGATGTCAGATCTGATAGTGTTTTACTGTTGAAATTCGTTAGTTATTGTTTTTTAACGTATATATTTTACCTTTGATGCTGATTTTTGGAGATTTATTGTAAAAAATATTAAATCCACCATTGAAGGACCTTGAAGTTTGAAACTCATAAACTTGGTTTATTGAGTTTTTAATTATTTTGATCCGATTCTACGTGGATTTTGTTTGAAAAGTTGATTGGAGGTTGTAGCTAAAGTTTAAGTCAATTTGATGGAGATTTTACAGTAGCTTTCAGAAATTTGGTTTGAAATATAGTTGAACTAGCGAAGAAGACGAATTTGTATTGTATACTCAAATGGTATACAAATATACTATTTTGGTACACAATTCATTTCAACAGTATATTGTTACAGTATACAATATAATATAATATAATAGTATATTGTTATAATATGGTCCTTTTTAAACTTTTCCATTGGGTCCTCTTTTAATTTTTCAACGCATTTCACATAGTTTTTCAAAAAAAATTCTTAAGCAAAAATATTTAGTTTAAATATTGATTGGAGGTTGTGGCTAGAGTTTGAGTCAGTTTGGTAAATTTTAGTAGATTTTTGAAATTTATTTCAAAATTGAGTTGAGTTGACGAAGAAGAACGAATTTGTACTATATACCAAAATGGTATAAAAATATATTATTTTGGTATGCAATCCATTCCAACAGTATAATGTAATAGCATATTATTTTAATTTGGTCCTTTTTAAATTTTTTGAATTTTTTCGGGTCCTTTTTAAATTTTCAATAGAGTTCTTGTATTTTTTTTTAAAAAAAATTCTTATGCCAAACTTTTTAGCTTTAATATTGATGGGAGGTTGTGGCTAAAGTTTGAGTCAATTTGGTGAAAATTCTGGAGTACATTTTAAAAATTTAGGTTGAAATTGAGTTGAACTAGCAAAGAAGACTAATTTGTACTATATACCAAAATAACATACTACATACCATCTGAACTGGCGAAAAAGAATTTGTATTGTATACTAAAATGATATACTATATACCATTTTGGTATACAGTTTATTCCAACGGTATACTATTACAGTATACTATATAATATAACAGTACACTATTATAGTTTGGTCCTTTTAGAATTGTTAAAATTTTCATTGTGTTCTTTTTCAACTTTTCAATGGAGTTCTCATATTTTAAAAAAAAATATTAAACCAAAATATTTAGTGTGCGTTTTTTAGTTGGAGGTTATGGCTAACGTTTGAATCAATTTGACAAAAAATTTGGGGTATTTTTTTAAAATTTAGGTTGAAATTAAGTTGAACTAGCGAAAAGGACTAATTTGAACTATATACCAAAATAACTTATTATATATCATTTGGTATATAATATTAAATTCAATAGTGTACAATTTAATGCGTCGAACTGGCGAAGAAAAATTTGTATTGTATACCAAAATGATATACTATATACCAAAAAAAAAAAGGAGCAAAACATATGTGCAGAATTAGATTATGAAAACAAAAAGGAAAAAAAAATAATTTGAAATAATAATAAATTAAATTAAAAAATAAAATGAAAGCAAAAAAAAGAGAAGAGAAAATAGTTACAATGTATAAGTTGTTCTAATAATTGAACAAAAAGAATAATATATATATATATATATATATATATATATATATATATATATATATATATATTAAAAAAATGAACGAATATTTAATATATCAGTTATATTTTCTTATTGTATAAAAAAGAAGAAGAATAAAAAAGATCAAAATAATAATAAATAAAATTAGATTATGAAGAGAAAAGGAAAATAAAAGAAAAAAGGAGTTAAATAAAATTAGAAAAGGAACAAGAAATAAAGAATAAACAAAAGAAAAAAAATGGAGCCAAAATTGAATGTGAAATATAATTATGGTATAAATAATAATAATAATAATAATAATAATATGATCAGGGCAAAAAATAAATGAACTGAAAAGGAGAAAAGGGAAAAAAATAAGAAGAAACCGATAAAAAAAAGGAGAAAAGAAAGAAAAGAAGGAGAGAAATAAAAAAGGAAAGGAGAAAAAAGATAAAATTACTCACAAAAGCTACAATGGATAGAAAAGATAATTAGTTTGATGGGCAAAAAAGTAATTGAGCAGGGACGGGTCAATATTTTTATTTTTGTGGGTAATTGTGCCATTCACCCTTTTTTCAAATACAAGACGTTTCACCTAGAGTTTTAGGATTAAAATTAGTGGTTCGTTTGAAAAGAAAAAGGGGTTTCATAACTAGATAGCAAAAATTATTAACTTAAAAGAAATAAAATTTCAAGCTCCTAGAAAAAGACCGGCTTAAGTAATAATGTGATTTTTTTAGAGAATTCAAAATATTAAATTGATAAGTCCAAAATTTCTTTAAGTTTTATTTTTTATCACATTTATTAATACGTCTAGAAAATTAAAATTACATAGAATTGATGTGATGAAATAATAATAACCTCCTAAATCAAACATTATTAGATAAACATACTTTATTTACTTGGTATGTTTGAATTGCAACAAAAAAACGATATCAAGAGTAAATCCAACATAGTATAATTTTATATATATAAGACAATATAAATTTATTATACAATTACTGAAATAATATTTTATAAAGTGCAATACATTTTGAATTATAAAACACTATTTTGTTGAATCCTACTTTAGTAAAATTTATGTATACATTGTAAATTTATAAAATATGAGACTGGAGTTATCTTATTTATACATATTGAACATTGATAATCTATCTATCTATCTATATTATTATTAAAATGTGAATACAATGTCAGTTTACAAAAATAACCTTATAATATTAAGTATAATAACTCATAATAAAAGGACATTGCCGGAATTTTAGACATTAGCCTTATAATCCTATTAATTTTATGACATAATACTACACGTTAGAAATCCTACATGATTACCTTTAGGAATCATATTAGTATAATTATTTTCGGACTGTCTAATTCATATAAAATTAAACAAGTAGATATCTTTAGTCATGTAATCCTATTACTTTTAGGATATACTTCTTACAAATTCCCATTACTAATTTAATTCGAAAATGTACTATAATGTCCTATTACTAATTTAATTTGAGAATGTATTACATTGTCCGAATCTATTTAGAAAAAATGAGAGTCTATATTACTATAAAAGCATAAATACAATATTAATATACCAAAATAGCCCTTAAAATATTAAGCGGGAGAACTCATAGGGAAAGAACATAACTGCAATAACCTATTTTTTGGACTACAATACCTTCTTTGTTAATTTTTAATATTTAAGATTTTAAAATTAATACAATTTTGTCTATTAAATTCTCATTAAAAATATGCAGGAAGGTTTAATAAAATCAATTTCATACAAAAACCTCTGTATTGGCAATACATTACCACTCCATAATGTCCAACACCAAAAAAAATAAAAGTAATATTAAATGGACTGCATAAAGAGTTGAAAAAAATAATTGCTCAGAGTTCTTATTAATGAACTATCTGGTTGAAAATTAATTGTTTAAAATTTATGGTTTGGGAAGTGATTTATGTCAAGTACTACCAGTAGTTCCAAAATCGACAAAAGCAGAGACTGAAAAGCCAGCTTGCCAAAGTTATACTTTTGGCCTCAAATGAAAGAGATTCAACTCACAAGAAATATAAAGTAAGAACAGATCTAGTATTTAGTGTCTTATTGCTTCGTGTCGGAAACGAATAAGAGCATCCAATAAAAGATGATTTGGTTTTTCCTGAATACTTAGTTATCAATCTCAATAGTAATAGTAGTGTATTTAATAAGAGAAATATTTCTATCATTAGATTAAAACGCTATTTATGCAAATCGCATGATAGAATTAAAAAAATATCCTAGTTAGAAGAAATGAATATGTTGATCAACTAAATAAAATGTTGATTGTAAAATTTTACAATAAAAAAAATATTTTTCAGTTTTTGCCTTAGCAGAAAATGATACCATATTTATTACCAAGAAGAATACTTAAATACTTTAATGCCAAATGGCCTTCTACATGTTTGTTATCAAGTTTATTATTTCTTATGTATGTTAGTGTCATCATATATATAACAGAATAAGTTAATATTGATATTCCATTGTATATAGGCTAATTTTGAAAAAATTATGTCTGTTATTGTAACGACCCGATCGGTCGTTTTGAGCTCTAGCGCGTCGTTCGGCGGTTTGAGGCCTTGGGTTGCTTCATTTCATGTAATATGACTTGTACGCGTGAGCGGAATTTGATTTCGGGAAATTCAGAGTTGATTTGGAAAGGAAATTCTAAATATAGAAGTTTTAAGTTGGAAAAGTTGACCAGTGTTTGACTTTTGAGTAAAGACCTCGGAATCGGGATTTGAAGGTTACAACAGGTTCGTATGATGATTTCGGACTTGGGTGTATGTTTCGAATTGAGTATCGGGTGATTCAGGGGCATTTCGGTGATTAATAAGGAAAGTTTGCATTTTGAGGTTTTAGAATATCTTTAGTTTGATTTGAAGTGGACTCTGGTGTTATCGATGTCCGTTTGAAGTTCCGAGCCTTGGAATAGGTTCGTATCGTGATTTGTGAGTTGTGCGTAAAGTTTGGCGTCATTCCGGAATATTTAAGTATGAATCGGACGCGTTCATCAAAGTTTGAATGTTTGGAAGTTTAAAGAAAGGTTTTGATCGCCAATTTGTAGTTTTGATGTTGTTTGGTGTGATTTGAGGCATCGAGCAGGTTCATATTATGTGTTTTGGGACTGGTTTGTGTAATTGGACGGGGTCCCGGAGGCCTCGGGTGTGTTTTGGAGATGTTTGGGTTGTGTCACGCTTTTTTTGATATTCAGGCGTCGTTTCTTTGGGCATAAAGGGCACTATATTGAGCAAACGATCGTTGATTTGTGATTGGATCAAAATCATAGATCCGCATCGTAATTACGAAGCCATAGCAATAAGAATCGTCGAATTCCGATGTCGTATGAGAGAGTTATGCCCATTTCCGTGTCGGACAAATTTTTTTGTTTCTGGTGCGAAGCTTTGTTCTTCGCGAATGCGAAGAAGGATTTCTGGGTTGATCGGTCAACGCGAAAAATTACTCTTCGCGAACGCGAAGGTCTCCCGCAAAGGCGATGAAGAAAAATTACCTGGACAGTATTTTAAACCGAGAATTTTAGTATTTTGGGCATATCTTGAGTTCTAGAGCTCCATTTGAGGTGATTTCAAGGCGTTGTTCTCGTCTCAACACGGGGGTAAATATCTGACCTTTATTTTGATATTTCTCCATGATTATTTTTGTTGGATATTATTTTTATCCGTATTTGGATTGTAGAAATTGGGATTTTGAGCCCCAAAGTTGAGAAATGGTAAATCCTGAATTTGAGGGTCGATTCATAAATGAAATTGGATGATTTTCTCGATATAGACCATATGAGTTATGAGTAATATTTATTTTCAATAATTTTTGAAATTCGGGCACATGGGCCTGAGGGTTGACTTTATTGACTTTTCTAGCGGAGTTGGGAATTGTTATAAATTGATCTATTATGAGTATTAGAGTATATTTTTATTGGTTTGCATATTGTTTGACTAGTTTTTGAGCGACTAGTTTGAGGTGTTAGATTGGCGTTGGAGCCGGTTATGGAACTTCGGAGCGAAGTAAGTCTCTTGTCTAACCATATGAAGGGGAAACTATCCCCTAGGCGATATAATTGTTATGTGCTACTAGTTGTGGGTGCTACGTATGCACGAGGTGACGTGAGTCCGTATGTGGCTAAATCATGTTTATGTTCGAGTAGACTTAGGACTCTACCATGTAATATTTGAATTATTTGGACTCATTTTGCCGGCTTAATTAATTAAAATTATAATTGAACTTGATTTAGAAATTACATATATATTAGGCCGAGCCTTATCACCTTGAGTTGTTGGCAAGTTATTTGAGAATCGGTAAAGGTTATAGTCACTTTGTGTTCATATACCGTATCGTAATTCAAAAATTCCTTTCCTTTCTTGTGGAGCGAGCCGAACGCCTCTGTAGGATCATATACCACACTCTTATGGGAGCGGATCGTTCACCTCGGCAGTATAATATATGCATCTATGGTTCATATCGCTCGACCCTCGACACTGTATATGTTATGATGGGACCAGCCCGTTCGCCTCGGCAGTATCATGTTCCTTTTGGGATCGGACTGTACGACCTCGGCATAATCGTACGTTATATCGCTAGCAGTCCGAATATTCACGAGATTTTTTCTTCCACTGATACCTTGCATTTTATATGGTATTTCTTATTCATTTGGTATTGGCACTAGATTTTTTTCGAGCCGTCGAGATAGGATACGAGATTGAGAAGTTTATATTGTTAAAAGAAATTTTGAGAGGTTATGTTGGTTACTGTTTCATCCTACTATTACTGTTGTGCTTCATATTTATTTAGGATTTAGCATACTGCTTTATTGGACCTCTAGTAAGTATCGGCGCTGACCCCTCGTCACTACTTCTCCGGTGTTAGGCTAGATACTTACTAGGTATGCGTTGATTTACTTACTTATGCTACACTTGTTGTATTTATTGTGCAGGTATATATATATTTTACAGGTACATATATGTCTAGTGGTCTTTTGGGCGCAGAGGCGCGGCTATTGCAGAGACTTTACGGCGAGCTACATTCCATGTTACAATCTGCGGCATATAGAGTCTCCATCAGAGTTATTTATATTCTTCTGTCTAACTTGTATTTCAGACATATGTTGTATTATTATTGTACTCCTTAGTAGATGCTTATGCACTTGTGACACCGGGTTTTGGAAGTTCCTACTGGATATTCATTATTGTAGTTCACGTAATTATTATCATTTCACCTTGTAATTTATATTTTATATAAAAATTGGAAAATAAATTCACGGGTTTTCTACGAGTACCAGATTTTACTCTACTTATTTATTGTGATTCATAATTTCGAAAATAATAAAATGAGTAACTAAGTTGATTGATCACTGTTGGCTTGCCTGATGGCGGCGTTAGGCACCATTACGACCTACAATGGATTTTGGGCCGTGACAGTCATATTACTGAAAAACTTAGATACGCCGAATAGCTTATGTAATAGAATACATATGGTATATAGAAGTTTTGACAATAACGTCATACGTGCAAAAAATGTGATACTGGTCAATGTGCTTCTAAGTATATTCTTATCCGTGATTTCAACTTTCGTCTTCCGAAACTAAGAAATATCCTTTTAAATTTGTGTGAAAATAAATTTTAGTATATTTATGTTTTGCAAATATAACAAATAAAGTACAAGGACAAACATCATAAATATTGGACTATATTTACCGCAATATGTTTTCTTGCACGAACAACTGTATGTTGCACTTTCAAGAGGGATATCAAGATTGACAACAAGAGTTTTGGTTAAGGCAGAGCAACCAAATCATTAGGAGGAAACATACACAAAAAAATATTGTCCACAAAGAAGTGTTCGTTAAGATACCATCACGTTAAATACTTTTAAACTATAATACATAATTATCTAACTAACATGACAAAATTGATCACAAGTTTTGATGATATTCTTTTATTTTAAATTCATGTATTATGTTAATGTAATAATATTTTCCGATATTTAGATGATTGTTATATTATTATACATAAATTTTCTCTCATTAATTAAATTTTATTGTTCCTTCATATAAATAAATGTTTAAATCATCACGTGCCATTATTAACTTGCAACGCACGTTCATAGATACTAGTACTATATTAAAAGCTCGAAGGCCCTTAGCGAAATGTCGTTCGCCTTTTTTACCCTTTAAAAATAAATTTTACACTGGACAAACTTGTTATTTAATTATTCTCCTAATATTTAAAATTTTAATATCAATTAAATTTTATCTATTCCTAATATTTAGGATTTTAGCATTAACTGAAATTAGGGTCATCAAATCTTTCCTTATTTGGATTGGGTAGTAACCCCTATATTTTAGGGATTTAAATCCTACAAATATCTATAAATATTTTATAATTAAATAACAAATACGCATCCAACTCAAGCTTTCTGCAAAATTATACAAATCAAGACAAATTCATAAGTCATTTATGTTCAAAGGAATCATTTATAAGCAGAGAAAAGACGTTGCGCCACAAGAAACAACTTATAAAACCAGTATGTAAATTTAATTAAATGCATTATGTGAGGTAAACATTTAAATTTTAAATTCATTGCTCATACTTAATTACTTTAAAGGCATGTTTTTTTTTACAATTTTATTTATCATTCATATTATTTCTACTTATGTTGTTAAGAATCACAAGTTTCTATATATTATAATAAATATGTTCAAGTTAATATTTCTTTTGAGGTATCCATACATACAAGAAAATGAAAAATTAATCGCAAAATTAAAATTGTATTTTGATTTCAATTTTCATAAATATATTTCATATGTTTCATGTTTATGAGAAGATAGAGTTTACTTCTATTAGATGCAGTTATAGAATTTAAAAGACAAATTTCAATGTCTAAACTTGTAAGGAAAATTATTTACGGTTTGAAGTTAACTAATACTAATAAAAAATTTAAATACAAATCTGACTTAAATAATAACAATGTAAAGCTGAATGATTGGTATAAACTTCCAATTCAATTTGCAAGTGGTTCTCTTGGAATAAATAAAATGTTCCTTCAATTAATAAATGAGTGAATAATTTGACTTAAGGCTATGAGGAGTCTATGGAGCAATTTTCCTTCGTAATTAAGTTAGCTAAATAGGAGAAATATTTATCATTTTTAGAAATTTATATTATTGTCTTGGAATTTTATTATATAACTCAAAATACAATCTTTTATAATATTTATATGATTTCTTAAAATCTTTTGCTCATCGACACAGGTACTCGCGCAACACGCGTAGGTTGAGACTAGTAATGTCTAAATGTTGAAATGAGTGATATTAATAAGAGTTGGAATTAAAAATCATGTCATTTAAAGGAAATCAAATTAATTATGTTTTGGCAATTTAAAGTAACCAAATACTATTAAACGTCTGTTATCCTCGCGGTTTACCGTTTATTACTTGTGTGTTGATGCAAACGCTGTCGTTTAAGGATCCATCGGGCAAATCTCCTGCTCTTCGCGGGTTCTCGTAGGTTCATTCATTAATCAGTCTACCAAACTTAGTAGTGTATTTTTACTACTCGTATAAAACACTTACAAATTGATTGAATCGAAATATAGTAGAAAAAAATGGAGGAAGATAGAATTCTAGAGAGAGAAAGGTACCAAATGGAGCAGATTCGCCAGCTGGAATCTGAGGAATTGCAAGTTGAAGAAGTGGATGAAGAAGAATCATCAGACGATGAATTAACGTAAAATTTTACTGTTTATCGTACTCTGATTTTCCGTTTCAATTTCGATGTGTTATTAAAATTTTGATTTAGGGTTTTTAGTTTAGAGTAATAGTTGTGCTTGGAGAGTTCAAGGAAAGTTGTTGGACAGATGGGTCTATTTTTTATTTTTTTTTGAGATTTATATGCTTAATTTAGCTATATCATTTATTTGCAAATTGGAAACGGAAAATGAAAGGAATAGTATATACAACAACAACCCAGTAAAATCTCACAAGTGGGGTCTGTGGAGGTAGTGTGTACGCAGACCTTATCCCTACCCGAGAGAGCAGAGAGTTGTTTCCGAAAGACCCTCAACTCAAGAATACGAAAAGAGATAATATATCAGTACCATCAACATAAAACATAGAAAGGAATAGTATATGAAGCTCATAATTTTCTTTTGTTGAAAATTCCACTAAATTATATATATTTTGATGATGTGGCGTCGGGGCAAGATACACTTTTAGCTCTTCTTAGATCTTTTAAAAAGGACGCATTTTTCATGTTACCCGCACAGCTTCATCTCTTAATAAGTACATTAATGTATTCTCGTATTAGTTATGTTGGTTCAAACTTATATTGATAATAAAAAATAGAAATTTATAAGAAATTTGAAAATTTATAAGGGTGTGTCTTTGCAGTCAATGAAGTGGGATGAAAACCATAGGAGATCATGTTCAAATCTTAGCGGAGACAAATAAGTGCTAAGTGATTTTGTCCTATCTACCTAAGCTTTGGTAGGTAGAGTTACTCGATAGTTTTGCTTGTGAGAAATAGCAGGTACCCGTTTGTATAGTTAAGGTGCGTGGAAGTTGTCCCAAACACTATTATGTTCAAATCTGAGTTGGAGGCCAGTCAATCTGATTCTTCTGACATAGTCCCAATGTGCTGATTGATATGTTCAGTCTCCTCTTTTTTAAAATGACGGTGCTTGATTGGGCGTGAAACTTAAGAAAGAACTTTTGGCACATAGCAAAAGTACCCTTTTTTTTTAATAACCAACGTAACAAAAGTATCCTTGGAACTTGTAGTCTTAAACATGCCATGATATTTCTATGGCTATAAGAACATTTTATTAGGGTAGAATGAGAGGTTTAAAGTTAAAGAATTTCCAATTAAAGAAAGTTGTCATGCTTTTTGGAATTGACTAAAAAGGAACGAATGCCATATAATGAAACATAGTGAGTAACATTTTTCAGCTATGTGATCTAATGGAGTTTCATCTCCTAACAAGTATCAATTAAGAATTTCCTTACAAAAAGTACCAATTATGAAATGATCTTTTTTTGTACTTGGCTGTTGATCATAGTTATCGTACTTCGGCGGGAGCATCCGCATCTGGTGAATTTACTTATGACACCTCTTTGGCTGCCTTACATTCTTACCTTGGTGGTAGGTGTATTCTGCTTTTCAATTTTCATTTTTCATATACTTTTTCAGGATGATGTATTTCTCCACGCTGTTTGACTTATTGTTTTTACATTTTCTTGTGTCAGATGTCGAGGATACTCATAACAGGCTGGCCTTCTTGGACGGCGGAGCTGTCTTAAATGTTCCTCTATTCTATCTTGAAGGTGCTTGTATTATTCGGTTGCCTTGTGGCTATGCCTTTTTTCTATTAAAATTTAAAATAAATAAAAATAAATAAATATATATAAGTATTTATGGAGGAGAAGGAAATATGACCACAAAGTGTTTGACACAAGCTGTCTTAGTTGTGCAATTCTTGATGTGAGGTATGTTACTATATGATGTTTGTGAAGTTCAACTAGATCCTATGTTGTCTCAGTTTCTTCTTGAGAAGTGGCTGCACTTCATGAGTCTTTTACCATAAATGAATTTCACTTTTCCTTTTAAATTTTTTTTTTTTTTGAAATTTGTGTCTCTTTTATATCTAACCATGATTTTCTAGTGATTATTTAGATTAACCATTTCAGAAGTTTGGAACCCTAAATACTTTATTTAAGATTCATGACAGTGGTTTCTCTACCATTTCTAGTTATCTAGCTACAAGAATCATTTCATTTCCTTCTGATACTAATGAATGTAAGTTAATTCTAGATGGTAGCTATGGAGTAATATCTTAAGCTTTCATTCAGTTAGCACTAGTAGAGCTGTAAAATGGTCAAATGCTATTTTTCCAGCTAATTTCATGGTATGTTTGCTTAGTTGTTCCCAAATTAGCATGTAAGCTTTTCTTTCAGCTCAACAATTACTTCAGAGTTCAGATTTCTAGGCAGCAAATGTTAAGTTCCTTGTCATAAATAAAAAAAAGGCAGCAAATGTTAATTGTGTGGGTTTCTTGGGTAGTTTAACATCCGTTATAGTGTCTTATGTGCTTTATTTTACTCATCTTCTTAGGAGTTGTTTTATTTCCCGAGGCTACACTTCCTCTGCGAGTTGTTCAGCCTAATTTCATAGCTGCTGTTGAAAAGGCACTGAGGCAAGTTGATGCTCCTTACACGATCGGCGTGGTAGGTGGACGCCTAATGTCTCTGATATTTTGTTCTCTTTCCGTAGAATTTGTTTCTCTCTTTGACTTTTGAGTGCGATTGCTGGTAAAATTTTATTCCAGATTCGAGTTCACAGGGATCCAATTAATGGAAGGATAAAATTAGCAACCACCGGTACAACTGCTGAGGTATGGAACTTGAATCCTCCGCCTTTCTTGATAGTTATTTTTTCGAATACCTAGTCGAGTTGATTATATTTCTCTGATAAAGTAATAAGTGACATGAATTTTGACTGTTTCTGAAGAAGAAGAAGAAGAAAGTTCATGTGGGTTTTTGTGACATTGCATCTTGTTACTATATCTGAATTCAGGTCCATTTATATCCCAAAACTGTTATAAGGTTGAAAGGTTTCTGGTTCTACATAATCTAAAGTAAAACATAAGGGAGAGAGCTTTCTGTTTTAGTTTATTTGAATTTTGAAAAAAGACATGCTCTAGAAGCAGGTCGAATCTGTATTGTCAACTTTTTGTTGGTAATACATCCTTTTCTACTGTAGTCGAAACTAATGAGGTGCATACAGTTTCTTGATGGCAAGTTCAAAATGGTGAAAGCAATGTCTAAAGTTCTTTCTTTCTGCTGTATGTTAGTTGCATGAGCTAGTTCTATTTGTTTCTGTTATTCCCTCTGTGCTTTCGATGTTGCAACTCATGGTTGTTTGGGATATTTAAGCTAAGAGTTGAAATGCCTTTTTCTTTTCCCTCTACATTAGCCAGAGATTGGTGGGAGAGACAATTTCTTTCTTTATTTATTTTGGGACTAAAAGTGTCACGATCCAATTTCTCCTATATGCCGTGATGGCGCCCAACGTCGCTGCTAGGCAAGCCTACGATGAATTTATTGCGTGATTACTTCTTTTAATAGGCTTACAAGTAATTAAATTTCATTTATTTAGAAATTTGAGAAATAAAGAGTCAAATGAATAAAATGAAAGCTTCTGAATGCAAGCATAAATATGTAAATACTCCAAAACCATAAAGTCTACTAAAGTGTGTGCCATGATCTGGTGTCACAAGTGTATGAGCACTAGTAGAATATACAAAACTCTAACAACTGTCTAAAATAACATAGACATAAAAATAAGTACAAAAGAAAAGCTCTAGGTGCTGCAGAACGACTCAGGATGCAGCTCACCACTAGGCCTCCGGGTAACGGGGGTGTGCGCCGGTATGTCCACCAGATGCACCTGCCTCAGATCCTGCACGGTTAGTGCAGAAGTGTAGCGTGAGTACATAAACAACATGCACCAGTAAGTATCAAGTCTAACCTCGAAGAAGTAGTGACGAGGGGTCGACATCGACACTTACTATGGGCTACCAATAAAAGTACAGAAGTTCTAAATAAGCATGAGTTATGTAATCAAAATAATCACTAAATAACAAGCAACAACAACAACAACAACCCAGTATAATCCCACTAGTGGGGTATGGGGAGGGTAGTGTGTACGCAGACCTTACCCCTACCCTGGGGTAGAGAGGCTGTTTCCGATAGACCCTCGGCTCCCTTCCTCCAAGAACTCCCCACCTTGCTCTTGGGGTGACTCGAACTCACAACCTCTTGGTTGGAAGTGGAGGGTGCTAACCACTAGAGCAACCCACTCTTGTTTAAACACTAAATAACAAGCAGGAAGTAAATAATTCTTTCACACATGGTAAGTCCCAAATTAATTCCATCAAGTATACTTTTAACCTCTCAAGCCATGAAATGATATCAAATATATAATTAAACTCTGAGTATTAACACGCACGATTATGCCGAGGTCGTACAACCCGATCCAGAATAATGTGTACACTGCCGAGGGTCGAGCGGCACGAACCATAGATGCATCTATCTACTGCCGAGGCGTTCGGCCCGCTCCACAAGAAGAGAGGATACTTTATAAGCATTTGACTTAAACGTTATTAAAGGCTAATACACAATGTAATACAAATTCCATTAACGGTCTTTCACGATTCCTCTAACAAGTTCTAATATAATTTAGGCACTTTAATTAACAAGTAGAGTGCAAACATTTCAAATAATTCGTGATTCGGGTCCTAAGACTACCCGGACATAAGCATAATTAGTAGCTACGCACGGACTCTCGTCATCTCGTACGTACGTAGCCCCCTCAATTAGAAGCAAACATTAATTTAAATCACCTATGGGGTAAATTCCCTCTTACAAGGTTAGACAAGAGACTTACCTCGTCTCAAAGCTCACTTTCCGGCCTCAAATTCACTCTAAAGCCTCAACTCGGTGCCGAACAATCCGAAACTTTTCAAATGTTGTATAAATCAATCAATATATGTTCAAAAGTTCATATTCTAACTATTAAAGTGATTACCCAACCCTAATTGAAGGATTCCTAAAATTCATCCCCAGGCCAACGTGTCCGGATTCCCGAAATTTTCGAAGAAAGTTGTTACCCATAACCTTACGAACTCAAATATATAATTTTTACTCAATTCCATAACTATTTTCGTGGTTAAATTCCATTTTTATCAAAACCTAGGTTTTTCAACTAAACCCACAGTTTTTCACAATTTTTCATGTTAAAATCTACCCATAATCTATGTATTAAACTTACATTGGGTAGAAATTACTTACCTTCAATAGCTAGGTTGAAATCCCCCTCTTTAAAGCTCCAAAATCGCCCAAGTGTGTAATAAATGAGCTCAAAAATAGCCTAAGTCCCGTTTTAAGGTGTTCTGCCCAGCTGCCCCCTTCTTCGCGAACGTGGAAAGGGCCTCGCGTTCGCGAAAGCAAACGGTTCAGGCCTAGAAAAATATTGGCCATCGCGAACGCGGAGGCTTACCTGCCCTACGCGAGGGCAGCGTCGCGGACGCGAAGAACAACGGTGGCACCCCCACCCAGCTCGCCTTACCCTTCGCGAACGCGCCCCCCATCACGCGAACGCGAAGCACAAAATTTCCCCAGCCCAATTTCTTCCTCACAAACGCGAGGGTCCTTCCGCGTTCGCGAATAAGGAAACCAGAACTGGAAAATCTGGTTTTTCCAACTTAGCTCCAGGTGGTCCGAAACACACCCGAGCCACTCGGGACCCCGTTCAAATGCACCAACAAGTCCATAAACATAATACGGACCTGCTCAAACTCTAGAAACGCGTAAAACAACAACGAAACTAAGAATCACATCCCAAAACCAATTAAACCAAATTATGAACTTCAAGTTTCCAATTCGCTCCGAACGCGCCGAATCGTACTTAGACTACTTGAAATGACACCAAATTTTGCGTGCAAGTCTTAAATTACCATTCGGAACTATTCCCAGGCTCGGAATCCCAAACGGGCATCGATAACACCAAAACCTACTCCAAACCAAATTTAAAGAACTTTTAAACCTTCAATAAGCCAATTTTCAATATTAAGCGCTGAAACGTTCCCGGGTCATCCAAAACCCGATTCGAACATACGCCCAAGTCCAAAATCATCATACGAACCTATTGGAAACGCCAAATCCCGATTCTGAGGTCGTTTACTCGAAATGTTGACCAAAGTCAAACTTAGCCTTTAAAAGCCAAACCACGGAACCAAGTGTTCCGATTTCAACCCGAACCCTTCCAAATCCCGAACTAACCATCCCCGCAAATCATAAAACAGTAAAAGCGTATACGGGGAGTCTTATTTAGGGGAACGGGGGTCTAGAAAGCAAAACGGCCGGTCGGGTCGTTACAAAAAGTGATCCCATACATAATATTCAAGGTAATGTGTGATCAATTGATGAATTTTCCTTGAAGTTGGAAAAGTTTCCAACAGCCCCAAGGTACCAACCAAGACATTCAATGTTGGAGAATATTATTAATTTTAAGGATATCTGTATATTAAAGATGATCCTGCCTGTATCTAAACGAAACAACTGAAAGATATACATCCTTCAGATGAAAGCTGTTTTGTGTGGCAAAGTCTTAGATGTGGGTTACAAAATATCAAGCATGTCGAAACATGGAAATGATTTAAGTATGACCTTGGGACTATGAAACGGTGCTCCAATATGAAAGTGATGTTAGTTAGAGAAGGGGTGAGCATTGCCACAATTCTGATCTAAAAATGGCTAGAATTTGACACTATGATAAGCTTGTCCTGTTACGGAATGAATGTAAGTTCAGATACAGGGTAAGTTTTAGTACAACAATAAGGTTTCTCCATTACAGCAACAACAAATCCAGTGTAATACCACAAGTGGGGATTCTCCATTACGGAATTGATTTGATATATAGGGACCTTGTTGCTTGATGTGCTGCTCTGAGTTCACAGGTATCCTTAATTCTTGGGAATTCTCAGTTTAAGGTATTGCTAAGTTTTTATATTTGTCTCTTGGCGTTGTAGTGGAACATGCTTTCTTGGTAGCACTTGTGAGAAGGCACGGGAGAAAATATGTTATTGATATTGAATAATAAATACAATACAAGAGGTCCCTATTTATAGCTATACACTACAAGGAGATATTACTCCTCTTCCAACATGGGACAAGACTACACTATACATATCTGTAAACTAACACTCCCTCTCAAGCCGGTGCATACACATCATATGTACCGAGCTTGTTACACATGTTAACTAATACGAGAACCAGTAAGAGACTTAGTGAAATATATGCTAGTTGATCATTCGACTTTACAAACTTTATAACAATATCTCCTTAAAGTATTTTTTCTCTGACAAAGTGACAGTCGATTTCAATGTGTTTAGTCCTCTCATGGAACACCAGATTTGAGACAATATGAAGAGCAGCTTGGTTATCACACACTAGTTACATCTTGCTGATTTCTCCGAACTTTAACTCCTTGAGCAACTGCTTGTCCCAAACTAATTCACACGTCGCCATAGCCATGGCCCGATATTCAGCTTCGGCGCTAGATCGAGCAACTACATTCTGTTTCTTGCTCTTCCACGAGACCAAGTTACCTCCTACTAGAACATAATATCCAGACGTAGAACGTCTATCAAAAGGTGATCCTGCCCAATCAACATCTGTGTACCCAACAATCTGCTCGTTGCCTCGATCCTCGAATAGTAATTCTTTGCCTGGAGCTGACTTTATATACCAAAGAATGCGAACAACTGCATCCCAGTGACTATCACAGGGAGAATCCATAAACTGACTTACAACACTCACCGGAAAAGAAATGTCAGGTCTAGTCACTGTGAGGCAATTCAATTTGCCAACCAACCTCCTATATCTCGTAGGGTCTCTAAGAGGCTCCCCTGTCCAGGCAGAAGCTTAGCATTCGGATTCATAGGAGAGTCAACAGGTCTGCAACCCATCATTCCAGTCTCCTCAAGAATGTCTAAGGCATACTTCCGTTGTGAAATAACAATACCTGAGCTAGACTGAGCGACCTCAATACCTAGAAAATACTTCAATCTGCCTAGATCCTTAGTCTGGAAGTGCTGAAAGAGATGTTGCTTCAGATTAGTAATACCATCCTGATTGCCAGTAATAACAATATCATCAACATAAACCACTAGATAAATACACGGATTAGGAGCAGAATGCCGATAAAACACAGAGTGATCAGTCTCACTACGAGTCATGCCGAACTCCTGAATAATTGTGCTGAACTTACCAAACCAAGCTCGAGGGAACTGTTTCAAACCATATAGTGACCTGCGCAATCTGCAAACACAACCATTAAACTCCCCCTGAGCAACAAAACCTGTTGGTTGCTCCATATAAACTTCTTCCTCAAGATCACCGTGGAGAAAAACATTCTTAATGTCTAACTGATAAAGAGGCCAATGACGTACAACAACCATGGACAAAAAGAGACGAACAAATGCTACTTTAGCCACGGGAGAGAAAGTATCACTATAATCAAGCCCAACAATCTGAGTATATCCTTTTGCAACAAGACGAGCCTTAAGCCGATCAACCTGGCCATCCGGGCCGACTTTGACTGCATAAACCCAACGACAACCAACAACAAACTTACCTGCAGGAAGAAGAACAAGCTCCCAAGTGCCACTCGCATGTAAAGCAAACATCTCGTCAATCATAGCATGTCGCCATCTTGGATGAGATAATGCCTCACCTGTAGACTTAGGGATAGAAACAGTGGACAAAGAAGATATAAAAGCATAATGAGGTGACGACAGGCGATGATAACTTAAACCGACATAGTAGGGATTAAGATTAAGTGTGGATCGTACACCTTTGCGGAGTGCAATTGGTTGACTAAGAGGAGACAAGTCCGCAGTAGGTGCAGAATCTAATACGGGGAGTGAATCACCTGGGCATGATGCTGGATGTGAACGACGATGATAAGTCAAGAGTGGTGGAGCTGTAGAAGGTTGAACTGGATTATGTGGAGGAATTGGAGCTATAGTTGGTGGAGCTACAACAGGAGCTGTAGGTGGTGGAACTGGGAGCTATAGGTGGTGGAGCTGGAGTGACTGAATCTCCAAAAGATGAAACTGGTAGTACCTCAGAAATATCTAAGTGATGACCGGAACCTGTGAAGTATGGTTGTGTTTCAAAGAAGGTAACATCAGCGGACATAAGGTACCGCTGGAGGTCAGGAGAGTAGCATCGATACCCTTTTTGTGTTCTCGAGAAACCCAGAAATACGCACTTAAGAGCACGGGGAGCTAACTTATCTGTTCCCGGAGTACGGTTATGGACAAAACAAGTGCTTCCAAAGATACGGGGTGGAAGAGAGAACAAAGGTAAGTGGGGAAACATGACAGAGAATGAAACTTGGTTCTGGATAGCTGAAGATTGCATACGATTAATAAGATAGCAAGATGTAAGAACTGCATCCCCAAAAAAACGCAACAGAGCATGAGATTGTATGAGTAGGGTACGAGCAGTTTCAATAAGATGTCTATTCTTTCTTTCAGCTACCCCATTTTGTTGAGATGTGTACGGACAGGATGTTTGATGAATAATCCCATGCGATTTCATAAACTGCTGAAATGGGGAAGACAAATACTCTCTGGGCATTATCACTACGAAATGTGCAAATAGAAATCCCAAATTGATTTTGAATTTCAGCGTGAAAGGTCTGGAAAATAGAAAACAACTCAGATCGATTTTTAATCAAAAATATCCAAGTGCACCTGGAATAATCATCAATGAACTGACAAAGTAGCGGAATACCAAGGTGGAACTTACCCGACTAGGACCCCAAACATCTGAATGGACTAAAAGTAAAGGGCGACTCTGTTCGATTATCAAGACGTCGAGGGAAATGGGAGCGAGTATGCTTACCGAGCTGATATGACTCACACTCTAGAGCTGACAAGTGAGATAAACCAGATACCATTTTCTGCAGTTTTGACAAACTGGGATGTCCCAACCGTTTATGTAATAAATCTGGTGAATCAGTAACAAGACAAGTTGTAGAAGGAAGACAAGATATGAGTCCATGTGATTTAGCAAGGATAAGGTAATAAAGTCCGTTTAATTCATGCCCGGTACCAATGATCTGCCCCGTACTGCGTTCCTGTATAAAAACATGGTCATTAAGAAATAAAACAGCACATTTAAGTGATTTGGCTAAGCGACTAACAACTATGAGATTAAAAGGACTATTGAGAACATAAAGGACTGAATCTAAAGGTAAGGAAGGAAGTGGACTTGCTTGACCTATTGCAGTTACCATGGTTTGAGACTCATTGGCCATTGTGACTTTTGGAAGAGATTGAGAATACGAAATAATAGTGAAAAGAGATTTGTTACCAGAAATATGATCTGATGCACCTGAATCAATGACCCAAGACTAAGAGGATGAAAATTGGGAGAAACAAGTCACGCTATTACCTGTTTGAACAACATAAGTTATCTCAGAAGATGTCTGCTTACATGCTTTGTACTGAAGGAACTCAATATAATTTGCTAAAGAAACCATCCGACTATTCAAAACATCGGTTCCCATATCGATACGAGATGTCTGCTTATATGTTTTGTACTGAAGGAACTCAATATAATCTGCTAAAGAAACCATCCGACTATTCAAAGCATCGGTTCACATGTCGCTACGAGATGTAGTAGTAGAGTTAACTTGAAATAGTGGAAATAAGTAACTCCGGTGAGAAAACTGAAGAAAACAGAACATTGTTCTGCGCCGGAAACATTGTTCACGCTGAAAACACTGTAGCTCGCCGGAATCTACTGTAGCTGACGGAAAAACTCAAAGTGGTCGGAATGAAACAAAACCAGTGAGGGTAGAATCGGAATTACCATGCGATCCTACTGTTCAACTGGAGCCTTTTCAAAATCTGGCCGGAACAGTGCTCACGCGCCAGCGCGTGGGTCAGATCTCGCCGGAAATATTTTTCTTTTCCAGGCGCATGAGGGCGCGTGGACGTGTGTTTTCCGGTGGGGTTGACTGGGGTTTGGTCGCCGGAGCCTGAGGAGTCTTGTGGTGGTGTTGGTTTTTGCACAACACCAACAGAAAGTGATTTGCTTACGGACAACCTTCTAAGTCGTCGGAAAATTGCACGGCGAAGAGGTCTTTCTTCCCGGAAGTCGCTGGAATGATGCACAACGACGGGTTTCTCACTAATGCTCTGATACCATGTGAGAAGGCACGGGAGAAAATATGTTATTGATATTGAATGATAAATACAATACAAGAGGTCCCTATTTATAGCTATACACTACAAGGAGATATTACTTCTCTTCCAATGTGGGACAAGACTACACTATACATATCTGTAAACTAACAACACTTATTATTTCAATGCTCTAAAAAGAATTAAGGGTAGACAGTATCTTATTTCCCTTTAGATTCTTTCTCACAAACCCTTCTTCTGCGGTTCTGCCTTCTTTCACCGAGAAGGAGAATAACATTCCTTCGGGATGAAGACTTTGCATTACACTCAGCTGAGAAAGTACTTGATAAACAGAAAACTTTATGAAAGTAAAAGCACCAAGTACAAGAGTCATACAAGAGATCCTATTTTAGAAATAGAATTTGCTATTAGAAAGCCTGCGGAAAATTAACTATATACTACCTGGTCAAATATTGTCAAGAACCGGCGTCCATGCATTACTGACTTGGATGATTTCAGCTTTCTGAACATAAGACGTGATGATATCAGCTGATATAATGATTTTTGTCACGTAAATGTGATAAAAATTCTTTCCATTCTTTAAGTGTGCAGCACAGAAAAATAGCATGGTTGTTTGCCTAATGTATCCTTGAAACATGACAATGATGAAATTGAGATCTGAAATAGCATGCCATGTCCTGTACATGATGTTTGGTCCTGTCAAAGTGACTTTGGTTAAAACCTAAATTGTATTATATGATTGGCATCTTGTTGGTAATATTTATGCCTATGTTTATGGATCAGTAACATGCACCGTAAAATGCTTGATGTCCATTGGAAATTAGTACATTTTATGACTCAGAAATTTAAAGTTCATGTTTATGCAATTTAATTCCTGAGCATTGTCACTATGATGTGATGTTTTTGGTACTAGTCCAACTTTTCCAGAATAATTATTTCGTTTCCTACTACCAATATATGTTAGTCAAGTTGATTTCTTAATCACCATGCCCTTTCAAATTGACATGCAAAAGGAGTAGGTGCATTGTATGGAGAGTTATGTATTTATATTTCAACAACACATCGAAAGATGGCTTATTCTATGACGCTGATCCTGGGTAGTTATGTTTATACTGTTTTAGATTAGGCAATATCGGCACTTGGAGGATGGTTCAGTGAATGTTGTAACTCGTGGGCAACAGCGTTTTCGTTTGAGGCGCCGCTGGATGGATGTGGAGGGATCAGTAAGTGTACAGCAAATATTATAATATTTATGAAAAAATAGGATATCCTTATCTTTAAATCCTAACAATTTCATGTTCCGTTGCACCTTTTTATCTAGCCTTGTGGGGAGATACAAATCATCAACGAAGATTTGCCATTGAGAACACCCAGGGAGGCTGTTGGAAGATTGCCACCATTAAGTATCCTTAGATCTGGTGTACATAATCAAATGCCACCGATAAATGGCTCTCGAGCTGACCAATATGGCCTTGGGAATGAAAATGATTCGGATGCAATGTCCGAGGAAAGTTTTGAGAGTGAACTTTCACCCACAGAAAGGAGGTTGCACCAGTCTGCTCTTGTTTCTTGTGATATGCTTGACGACTCAACAAGCAGTGATGATGAGAATATTGAGCAGCAGTCTCATATTCAACCTGCGAGATCTCCTTTTGATAATTTTCGGTCTTTCAGCACGGGAAAAAACAGAGAGGCTGTTGGCGTGAGGCTGGCTTTAGGGAAAAGGTCTATGCCAACTCACAAGAATGACACATGGAAAAAGTATTCTTTAAACCAGTTTCGTGAAGTTCCAAGGGCCTTCTGGCCCAGTTGGGTTTACCAGATGTACGATTCATACTCTCTTGCTCAAAGGGCAGCAGGTCGTGTGGTCTTCACTTTCTCTTTTTAGAAAATTATGGATGATTAATGTTCCAAATTTGATCACACTAGTTTGGATTCTATATAGCTGCACTATGACATTGAAATATTGGGTGAAAAGATCCTTGCTTCCTTTTCTCATCTGTTAAAATCAGTTTAGAAAAAAAAACAATAGGCTAGAAGATGGGTATTTTAATCAAAATTTACATCATGCTATATGTGATTTATGCGAGGGACTCATCTTTGCTTAACACTGACTCACTGAGCTATCCACTTGTCTTAGATGGTAATCGCCTGATTTTTCACAAAAATCATGGCTAGACTGATCTATAAAAATCTGAACTTTTTTTTCTCTGTTATCTCTGTACTTTTGTGGTCTCAATTGCACTTTGATAATTTTATTCTTCTGGTGTTTTCTCGTCTTTGATTCCAGTGGATCATTTGAATAAGAAGTTAGATTCTCCGTGGAATTGAGATGGTTTTGAGTAACATTGAGTTGAAATTTTGCAGGCCGATGGAAACAGATAGTTAGGGCACCAAGCATGGACAGTTACGTAACGAAGCCAGATCTTCTTTCATTTCATATTGCAAGTAAGATGCCCGTGTCAGTATCAACAAGGCAAGAGCTTTTGGAGATTGATGGAATATCCTATAGACTGAGACGGGAAATTGAACTCCTTGAGAGTTTTGACTGCATTCGATGTAAAACTTGTGAGGTAATGCAGAAAATGACACTACTGCTATTCTGCTGTTTTAAATAACTAAATATTGTGTTGCCAATTCTTGTCTCTTTTCCTCCTTGTAGCTTCTAATTGCCAGACGAACCGATATGTTGGTGATGTCTAGTGAGGGTCCCCTCGGAGCTTACGTTAATCCACATGGTTTTGTGCATGAGATAATGACACTGTTTAAAGCTAATGGGTTGGCTGTTATTGGCAATCCTGTTAAAGAATACAGCTGGTTTCCTGGGTAAGTTTTTTCAGTTGGCTGATTTTTACAGTCAATCATGTCAATTATTTTCATAATTGGACCTTGTTTGACCAGAATGCATGAGTAAATGGGTGTTTCTAATCCTCACTAAGGTGTCAAATGGGGGCACTTTGAAGACATCAGTGCCCAACAACTTTTGCGAGGGAAAGCAAAGTGTAACCAGTAGTTAGAGCCATCTTTCATTAAACTTCATCATTTGCTTATAGCTTCTTGTTCACCCATCTGGAATACGAGAAAGGACTACCTTCCTGCATTTATTGGCAATCTTTCTGCCGGATATCGATAATGAAGTATGGGGATTTGATATTTTAAGGGTAAATTGCAATCATGTCTTCATACTTATCCAAGAAGGAAATACTCTGGTTGCTGCTTAAAACCTTTGCAATAAGATATGATATGTCGGTTGCTATATCACACAATCTCTGTGTGAAGAGATTGGATAAGTAAGAATTGATTTTCTTGTAGGTACGCCTGGTCAATTGCTGAATGTGCCTCTTGTGAAACTCAATTGGGATGGCTGTTTACTGCTACGAAGAAGAAGCTTAAACCCAGGTCATTTTGGGGCATTAGGAGTTCTCAAGTTGCAGATGAGTCGCATTAAAATTCTAATGTGTTGTTTGCTTATAGCTATTTCTTTGGCTGGTCTTGTAAATTTGGAAGCTAACTTTTAATGTAGAGCTTTTGTACTTAGATAATAGCTCTTTCCTAGCCAATCTGGGATATAACAATTTTGTTTTTTCTTGAAAATATGTTCCTAATTCTGTTTGGGGGTAAAAGTTAGACTCTTGGCTTGCATATTAGACATCAGGACCTCAGGTTTGAATGTTTGGAGCGGTATTTGACATTATTACAAGAAGACATATTGAGAGATGTAGTAAGAATTTTGGAGAGATAGAACTATTCGTTGTAAAACATGAACTCTTCTACCTTAATGTTATGATGAGTAACGGGGTTATGGAGTATAGCAGCAAGAGTGAAGGATATTTATGGAGTATTGTGCGAGTAATGCTTTTCTCATGAAAAGCTTACCAAGAAAAAATCTATTGAGAAAACATTTTAGCTCATTGAAGCGTGTCACGTCAGGTTGAGGCAAAAAAAAGTATCAGATAAAAAATCCTTATTATGCTACCATACCTCTTCCCCCCCCCCCCCACCCCACCCTCCCTCCCCACACACACAAAACCCTTTTCCTAATAAGGTTGAGAATTCCATCGACTACCTGCTACCTCCCACCAGCACAAGTAACTCTTCCTACCAAGATCTAAAATCATCACCTTTGTCTGCGCTAGGAGTTGAACCCTGATCTCTGAGGTCTGCATTTACCTCATTAACCACTAAGCCCCACCATTTGGTGCAAAAAGACATTCACCACTCAACGCGTCACATCAGGTTGAGGCAAAAAAAGTATCAGATAAAAAATTCATATTATGCTATCATATCCCTCGCTCCCAAAACTATTTTCCTAATAAGGGTGAGAATTCCACTGACTACCTGCTACCTCGCACCAGCACAAGTAACTCTTCCCACCAAGATCTAAAATCATCACCTTTGTCTATGCTAGGAGTTAATCCTGATCTCTGAGGTCTGCATCTACCTCATTAACCACTAAGCTTCACCATTCGGTGCAAAAAGACATTCACCACTCAACAATCAAAGTGCAATAGCAATTGATCATAACTCATCGAGGCGTGTCACATCAGGTTGAGGCAAAAAAAAAAGTATCAGATAAAAAATCCTTATTATGCTATCATATCCCTCACCCCCAAACCCCCCAAAACCCTTTTCCTAATAAGGGTGAGAATTCCACCGACTACCTGTTACCTCCCACCAGCACAAGTAACTCTTTCCACCAAGATCTAAAATCATCACCTTTATCTATCTAGGAGTTAACCCTGATCTTTGAGGTCTGCATCTACCTCATTAACCACTAAGCCCCACCATTTGGTGCAAAAAGACATTCACCACTCAACGCGTGTCACATCAGGTTGAGGCAAGAAATGTATCTGATAAAAAATCCTTATTATGCTACCATATCCCTCGCCCCCAAAACCTTTTTCCTAATAAAGGTGAGAATTCCAATGACTACCTGCTACCTCCCACCAGCACAAGTAACTCTTTCCACCAAGATCTAAAATTATCATCTTTGTCTATGCTAGGAGTTAACCCTGATCTTTGAGGTCTGCATCTACCTCATTAACCACTAAGCCCCACCATTTGGTGCAAAAAGACATCCACCATTCAACAATCAAAGTGCAATAGCAATTGATCATAACTCATCAAAGCGTGTCACATCAAGTTGAGGCAAAAAAAAATATCAGATAAAAAATCCTTATTATGCTACCATATCCCAACCCCCCCCCCCCCAAAACCATTTTCCTAATAAGGGTGAGAATTCCACCAATTACCTGTTACCTCCCACCAGTACAAGTAACTCTTTCCACCAAGATCTAAAATCATCATCTTTGTCTATGCTAGGAGTTAACCCTGATCTTTGAGGTCTGCATCTACCTCATTAACCACTAAGCCCCACCATTTGGTGCAAAAAGACATTCACCACTCAACGCGTGTCACATCAGGTTGAGGCAAGAAATGTATCTGATAAAAAATCCTTATTATGCTACCATATCCCTCGCCCCCAAAACCTTTTTCCTAATAAAGGTGAGAATTCCAATGACTACCTGCTACCTCCCACCAGCACAAGTAACTCTTTCCACCAAGATCTAAAATAATCACCTTTGTCTATGCTAGGAGTTGAACCCTGATCTTTGAGGTAAGCCCCGCCATTTGAGTGGTGCAAAGACATTCACCACTCAACAATCAAAGTGCGATAGCAATTGATCATAGCTCATCGAAGCGTGTCACATCAGGTTGAGGCAAAAAAAAGTATTAGATAAAAAATCCTTATTATGCTACCATATCCCTCACAGCAAGTATAACGGAAATTACTTTTTGACCCACTAAAATATTCTGCTCAACAGAGGAAAGCCAAGGAGCCAGCTCCAGTCATACGTAGATTGGAGAAGGATCTATGTGGACCACAGAATAACACGTACCATATTTGACATGGGGTCACCCAATAACAAAAACATACACCACAAGACTAGAGGGGCCAAGGATTGCATTTGCAAGCAGGGCCACCTTCATACAAAACACAGGTCAGCAGGTAACAATTTTAAGTTCAACCACAAGTACAGATCTCATCGGATTAACAGCTATCATTCCCACATTAATAAAATTGGTAAGTGGACTGTTGTAAGAATATTACATCGCAATGTTGCCACAATTTTCTGCAATCTCTTGGTCTATAACCGAGGCACACTAAATATAACCTACAAAATATAGAATATCCTGCAGGCAGCATAAGCATATAAAAAAGAACTAGTTATTGACAGCAGAATTCTCAAATCCTGCAACAAAAGAATGCAACCAACTGCCATTTGCATTACCTAAAAACCCCTAGACAACAGAGTCTGGACTCCACATGCTTGACCAGCTGATACAATCTTTTTGAAAAAGCTTACTTCCAATTTGCCAAAAAAGGACTACAGCTCCGATGGGAAACCGGCAGATCCCAGAATCCTTGGTATCACCCCCAAGAATCACAAGAAAATTTTAGATCCATATGGAGGGGTAATATCATTTTGAAATAAAGATCCGACAGTGAAAAACAATCCTAAGGAACTAGTAAAGTTAGACCTCTGTATAACAGCATCACTATATAACAATCATTCACTATAAAAGTCAAGTTTCTTTGGAACCAATTTTCATGTTATGTTATAATATATGTTCTTTGTAACAACACTTAGCTATAACAACCAAAAAAATCTAGAATAGATGAGGCTGTTATAGAGGCGTTTGACTGTAATTAAGGAGACAAGCAAGCAGCAGCCGATCAAGAGAACATCCCTGGAGAAGAGAGAACTTGAAATCACAGTCATGATTAGTTTGTCATTTCCTGAATTAGCCTAATTAAATTAATCAATGTTAAGCTGATCACTTTCACGTGAATTTAGACAATCTGTTCTCTTCTCTAAAGATACCATGCATACAAGGTGTACAAGTGCAGGGAAAATTCAAATTAATCAGTTAACTACATATTTGACTTTGACAAAGCCAGCCAGACACAAACTGTGTTCTAGCTACTGTGCAGAGTCACAGAAACAATAAAATGAGAAGTGCAATAAGCCTATTGGAGCTTATATTTTCAAGGAACCAAAGTAAGAAAAATCTGAGCATTCATCATCAAGCAACGGTTATAAGCCGGAGAGGAGTCCGCATACTTTTATAGAGTTCATGTCAAAGATAGACATTAACTCTAAACATCTTGTTACAGGGAATGGCAACAAAACAAAAACTAACAAGAGCTGGAAATATTGGATACTGTTTAAAAAAAGAAGTAACATGGGCAAGAGGCCAGCCAACCTTCCACCAGAATAGTTGCTTCTGAAAAGGCCTTAGATACTCAAAATCCAATTAGTTGTAACAGACTGGTAACTCACATCTTAAGTGACTCTCGTGTTGCTATGTGATAATAGACAATCTTCTGCAGCTCCAGTTATGCAACCACGTTGCAAATTTCAGAAGATAAACTGTTGAGTACACACTTCAGTATGGTACCTCAAGTACTTGTTAGAAGTTTCTTACCTGCAAAGACTTCACTTGCAGGCAAATGTACCGGACATGCCTATTACATCACTCTAATGCACGCTAATGTCTTCATATCCTGAAGCTTAAATGAAGGGAATGACGACAGAACAAGAACTAACAAGAGAATGGAAATTTTGGAACTGCTAGGAAACAAATAAAGGTCCGGTTTGGAAGGAAAACCAGGTGAAAGAAGTCCCGGCCAACAATTTTTCACATTGTTTTCATTCCAAACGCCACCTGAATATCTGGAGTAACCACCCCTTTTCCGAGGCTAATAGTTTATAAGACAGCCTCAGAAACTGAAATATCCAATAATTCGAAACTGGTAGGATGTACTCTGAGATAGACAACAATTCTGTATTGTGAGGGTTCATATACTGAGACAGAAATTGGAAAATATCAACTAATTAAGATATCCAAGCCAAAACACTATATATATATATATATATATATATATATATATATATATATATATATATGTGTGTGTGTGTGTGTGTGTGTGTGAACCAAAGTGTCAAGAAGGTCGCGACTTAGCAGTGCTAAGAAACAAAACTTAACAAAGAGTACTTGAGGATAAGAGTTTACTGTAGTGTAGAGGTATGACAGGGAGGAGAGAGACCTGTGCTGAACAAATTATAATTTCCAGCGACCAAAGTGCCAAAATGATCATGAATGCACATAAAGAGTGATAGAGCTAACATATAAAGCAACAGGATCTATACAGGTAAGTTAAAATTCATTTCCAGGACAAACTCACAGTGAAGAATTAACCAACGTAATATACGGACTGAAATGAGACCAAACCAGGAAGAGGGGCAAGAAAGATAGAAATAGAAAATGAGATCGACTCCCAGCGTTCAAACTCCTTCACAAAACTTTAAATTGCAGGGTTCATAATACTACAAAATATACTTGCCTAAGAAAAGTATTTATTGTTCAAGCTGTACAATCTTTAACCAATATGTAAATTACTCCCATCCTAGCTCATGTACTGCCTATGCTAATAATCACATACATTGATGGCAATGGATTTTGAGAGTAGCCTCTCCAAACAAGGAGAAAAGCCAGCCTGATAAGCACGAAACGGTGTCGTCTATTTTTCTCCGTTAGTTAAAAATATAAGCAGGAAATTGCTGAAGGCACATTAAGGGTATCTCATGACACCCAGAAAAGTTACCAACAAAACTTTGGTGCCTCAAGAAACAGTTCGCCCATAACAGACAGATGCAAGGTAAAGATTTTTTGCCCATTTCTCCTGCAGCGAGCAAAATCAATGGTTAACTCTGTAACCAGGAGGCCAAAAAAACGAGAGAATGACAAAAGGAGTGGATCATGTTAAGAAAAGCATAATTGATTAAATAAACAACCTTGACATGAGTGCTAGGAAAAGCAGAAGTACGAAGGGTCTCTTGTGTTTCATCTGCAGGTTTCCTTCTTGGAACACTTAGAACAAGAGCAGCTTGATCCCATGTGGCTGCAGTCGATGTGATCCTATAACCAGCATCCCATCTCCTATGGATCCCTTCACTAGGATAGAGAAAATCTAATTCCACGACCTGCAAATTATATAAAGCATTAATATACCCAACTCCAAATTTGAAGAAAATAGCAAGTGACCCTATAAATAAATAAAATAAAAATAAAATCCATGATAAAAACCTGATCAGAGAACCCAGCCCCACGAGACATAACAATTGCCCATCTATTTCCTGCAGTTGCCATGGCAGTGACATAAAACCCCTCTTTCCATTTTTTGTTTATCCACTTGAATGGAAAAGACTCGCTGACTTTGTATGATTGCTGCAGATACTGGGTACCTGACATATTACCAACAAAACTAGGTTTAGTCTGCTCTAATTTACAGATTATGGTGCAAAACATGTATAGCATGTTATCAAAGATACACTAACCCTTTGACATGATAACTAATGAGCTCCCATTATTAGCTCCTGCTATGGCACTAATATAATAATTCTTCTCCCATTGCTCCATAATCCATTCCTATGTTTAAACATAAACAGAGGGAATTAGCTAAAGCCTGAAGGAGTAAACTGAATTATGCATAAGTTTACTATAGGTATAGCACATTAGACATGCAAATATACAACATAATTTAATTTGAACATGCTTCAAGATTAACCATTCATTGGGACATGAGAGACCTTGTGAAGAAAAAGAGGTGACAGTTCATAAACTTGGGCACTAAACCCAGTCCCCGCATCCATGATTAGGGCCCACAAGTTCGAACAAGATGCCACACTGCTGATAAATAGTCCGTCCTCATTTCCTTTCTCGATGTGCTGAGCTAGCCTCATATCAGCAACGTTATAGTGATACCTGCAAGCCCAAACAGTGTCACTGCATTGTTCACAAGCTCAAATCAAAGATATTTCGGCCAAACTGCATATACCTTTGCTTCATTGGGCGCCGAGCATTGTAAACACTGATCCATTGTGTCGCAGGCATTCCCATGCGAACCTTCTTCTTTGGCTGTTCATCATCATCTTCTTCCAATGTCAATCTTCCTCTTTTCTGCCCAACTTGGTATATAAGCTTTAGAAAATGAAAAACACGTTAGCAAAATTCTACTTCTGCTGCTGATTCTTCAACATAAAGAGAAGCCTGCAATAAAGATATATGCAAATAATACCTACCTTCTGTGCACCATCAGTGTTGATTGGCCTGATGTCCGGATTTGGACCTACTACTCCATCAAACAAGGAGATATATTTAGCATAGTTAGGCTCCTCGTCAAACTTCAAGTTCACAACATATTCCACAAACTGTCTAAACGGAGCAGGGCAGAAGCAGCAAAGAGTTTCTGGAGAAGTTGCCATCTTTTTCTTACAGACAAGGAAACCTTTGTTCTCGCCCTACACACAAAATAAATGGTGTCATCGCAAGGAGATATTTACAAGTAAAATGCCGCTATTAAGTTGAGAAAAATGAAAACCTGGTATCCCTGCCAAGGCAGCCGGCCTCGGAGAAGAAAGACGAGAGTGTAAGCCAGCGACTCTAAATCATCCCTTCGGCTTCCAGTCCTTCCAAGGTGAGCATGCACACTAGCATACCTTACAGTTCCTCTGAGGCAATGGTTCTCTTGATCGTCAGTGGCCACAGACACAAAACAAATGTAGCCAAACATAGAGATAAGACAAATAGAAGTACTGAATATTGTACCTAAAGACATCAGGCCGTTGATCATATTCCACATGTAAGCCAGTAGAAGTATCACGCCACCTTGTTGCTGGAGCATTCAAACAGATTGATCAGCATGACCATATTATGCAGAATAGAGCATGATGAAGATTCCAAATCGAAAGACAAAATTCTTCTTTTCTAATTTTAATTTACTCACCTAACCCAAGGTCAACAAGAAACAATTTTTTCTCATCAGGAGTTCCAGGAGTTCCAAGAAGAAAGTTTTCAGGCTTTACATCTCCATGCACATACCTTCAAAACAATATAAGTGAGACAAACCAATCAGATCAATTAAACATTGTTTACCTATTGTGCCTCTTGTTTTTTGTTTTTCTTTTCGGGGAGGTCAGAATAGACAGTGTAAGTCATAATGCCCAGAATTTGTAACTATCTAAAGATAGAAAACAGCTTCCTATATGTAATATGCTAGGAACTGCTGATCTACGCATGACGTACTTACCCTCTGGAGTGCAATTTCTCGAGTATGGAAATTGCTTCAATGGCAATGCATGCTACCATTTCAATAGACATCCTAAATCAAAAACATAAAAACCAAAAGGCTGGCGTTGAGGTCCAAGGAACAGCAATATGTTTAAAGATAAGAATGTTCTATAATACTATAAATAATAAATAAAGAATAGATCTTACGCATGGGAATTATTGTTCCAAACATCCCACAAACTAGGACCAAGCATATCCATAACCTGCAATTTGATTACAGGAATTCAGCAGTTCAAATGGAGATAGGAATCAACTGCAACTTGAAACGAATGATAAAATAACCCCATTACACTGCAGATGACATACCATAATATAGTAATCACCTTGACGTCCCTTGTAATGTACACGTGGTATACCATGACTACCACCAAGGGCACTAGAAGCAACAGCAAAGGGCATCAACTATTAGAAAATCTTTTGTTACCAGATATCAATAATATAAAAAGACAAACAGAAAGAACAAGTGTTAAATGACCACATACTTGTAGACCTGCCACTCATAAGGTGGTCCATAGTTACAACCTTTGCTGCTTCTGTGCTCGAATTTCAAGGCAACCTAGAACCAGAAATGATAATTTCATCATATGCATAATTAAGAGAATCATCATCAGCATACAACAAATAAAACAGTAAATAATAGGAAAAAGTAATGTTGTACCTCGAAAGCTCCTGGGCCAGTTCTTTCATGTGGATTTGGTGGGTTTGCACGACGACCCACATACACTTGACCAAATCCTCCTTTACCAAGTTTCCTATCAATCCTATAAGCTGGTGATCCACCAACCTGGACCTATTGCATGCAAAAGGAAACAATGTAATACAACAATCAAATCAAATATTTCAATGTAAAACCAGGGAGGAAGTGAACAGCTGGAAGAAAAACAGTATAATATCTCCATGTTGACGGGACTAGAGACCTAATAACCCCAGCAACCACAAACAAATATATCAGAACCAAAGTTAGTGACGAATAACTAATAGAATAGAAAAATATATGTGTCTATTTGTGTGTGTGATGTCACAACCCAAACTAGGGGCCATTCCCTGCACTCAGTAGGTTAGACCCTACCAAAGCATCTCAACCCAGCCCATACTCAGCCTGTCCTTCAATTCCCATAAACAAAACCTCAAAACAACAAATTCTCACTGAGAAAACTGACGATAAAATTCAAAGGAGGCAGAACAAACATAAGGTATAAACCAGTAATCTAAGTGCAGTCCCAAATACACCCTAAAAGACTATCTTTCCACAGTAAACACAATAGTACTGCAAAACGTTTTTCACCAATTGCAGATAGAAGTTCTATGCCGTGATGGTGCAAAAAATAATTACACAATCAAGTCACTTTTAGATAATTACAGGTAAATCTCTTAACTAGCATTAATTGATAATCTAGTAACAAAGAATAACTAACCTAATATCACAAGTTAAAATTCACTATCTTTACACTGGCAGTATATATAACTTAAAATCCTTTTAAAAAAGCTATAAACTCGGACCTAGAAATCTGCAACCTCGTGACTTGCAGAGTACAGACTGAAAATCACATGGTCAATTTAATGGAAATCACACAATTATCTAACTTAAGAGACAAATTTGTTAAATGAAAACAGAGCATAAATAAAATATAGTAATACCCTTTCAGGCAGTGGAGCAGTGCTGCCTTCATCCTCAGCAGCCAAATTCTTATCGCCGCCGCTTTGGCCGCCTCCACTATCATACTCATCCATCTGTTTTTCTCCTACTTCTTCTTCCTCCTTCTCTACTTCCTTCTTCTCCTTATCCTCTTCACCGCCAGACGCTGTTTCCTTTACAGCATTCTCATCATCTACTGGTAAAATTACTTCTTTAACCTCCTCGTTATTTGTATTTTTCTTCTTCCTTCCTCCAACTACTCTATTTCCTGGCGCTCGCCTCTGTCTCGTAGTCCGTGCGACAGTCGCTCGCCTTGTAACTCTCTTGTTGTTGTTGTTGTTGTTGTTAGGTTCTGCTTCAATCGGTCGACGGCCTCTGCGCACTCCACTACGCAGTTGAGGCATATCGATCATCCATCAACTTGACAAAACCCTAAATCGACCTTCATCAATCAGGCTGCCTTCGAACTTCTAGAATCTTCCACTACCTCACACCACCACCAACGGATCTTCGAGGTATAATCGGAATTATATCAATTGAAGCTTTAGGAGATCTGTGGAGAGAGATGATGAAAACAATGGCTCCAAAACAACGTGCTTTGCCTCAAGAGAGACGATGAAAGTGATGAATTAAAGAGAAGGCAAATTCTGGTTCTTCTCTTTGATTTTTGTAAATTTATTACTCTTATAATTTTATTTTGTTTTCCTTTTCTTTAATTACTCTTTAATTTTATTACTCCTATTGGCGATAAGTTTTCTCCACTTTTTCCGGGGAAAAGAAAATGAAAATATTGTTTGGTTATAAAAGGTGATGAGTTTTTGGACAATTTTTTAAGATTTTAAATTTTTCGCTCACAAAATTTTAACTTTTCTCTCAAGTAAAATACATGTATAAATACAATTTCAACTTTCAAAAATTATTTTTCATCTCATCTTCATCTTCAAAGACATTCAACCAAATCTAAATCTGAACTAACTTAGTGACTCAGTTAGTTGGCTACCTTAACTACAAGATAAATTTTCACCTTGTAATCCCCTCCCTTATTTCCCTCCCATATCCTTAATTTTTTTTCAAAATACAATATATAGTTTGAATTAGCATATATTTTAAATATTTTAAAAATTTATGATAAAAATTATATAATATTTATGTGCTTATAAAATTTTGAAAATTGTGGTTTTAATATGTGATAACATTTATATTGTCACGATCCGAAATTTTTACCTTCGGACAGTGATGGCGCCTAACATTTCACTTGCTAGGCAAGCCAACGTTAGAATAATATTAACCATTTTAAAATAATTTTTAAATTTATCAATAACAAAGAAATAAATGTTGAAGTAAAGTCTGAAATATAGTGAATAATCCATAAAAAGAACGGTGTCTAAATACCATCCCAGAATTGGTGTCACAAGTGCACGAGCTTCTAGAATAATACAAATAAAGGTCTGAATAAAATAAAGTTGCCTAGAAACAAACACACAGCTAAAGTAAAGTAGACGGGGGACTTCAGAACTGCGGACGTCGTGTAGTTATACCTCAAGTCTCCTCTAGTAGCTGAAATCTGAGCAAGTCCATGGTACGCCGCTGGGACCAACTCCGAAACCTGCACAAGAAGTGCAGAGTGTAGTATCAGTACAACCGACATCATGTACTGGTAAGTGTTGAGCCTAACCTCGACGAAGTAGTGATGAGGCTAAGGCGGTTCACTTACATTAACTTGTACGCAATATTAGTAACAACAACAAATAATAGAAATAAATCAGATAACTCATTTATAATAATTGAAGTCAACTCAGAAGTTATAACTCATTATTATTTCAACCAATTTTCGTTGTAGCGTGTAAACCGCTCCCACAATATATTCATATTCAATCCTCTAATATATTTGTTTTAGTCAAATATATATAGACTTTTAACAAATCTGTTGCAGCGTACAACCTAATCCTCCAATATGGACTTTTTAATAAGTTTGTTGCGGCGTGCAACGTGATCCCCCAATATATTCATTTCAATCAATTCTATTACGTATATGGACTTTTTTTAATAAGTCTGTTGCGGCGTGCAACCCGATCCCCCGATATATTCATTTCAATTGATTATATTACGTATATTGACTTTTTAATAAGTCTGTTGCGGCGTGCAACCCGATCCCCCAATATATTCATTTCAATCGATTCTGTTGCGGCGTGCAACCCGCTCCTCCAATATATTCATTTACCAATTCTTATAGAAGAAATTGCCCCAATAAATACAACAATTAATATAAAATTTTAAGACAATAAGCATAGAATAATTATGATTTAATTATGAAACAAACAATGACAAATAACAATTTATTATGAAAATCAGGGAGAAAATAGGTAGCTTAATGTTTAATATGCTAAATGTCAAGTAGCAATTAATACACATAATTCAAATAAGATATAACAATTAATGCATGAATTCAAGAATTAATATTTGACAAAGAATAGGATAGAAACAATTATTATAACAATTAATTCATGATTTAAAATAATTTATGATTTTTCAAGTAAATATGCAAACAATTAATTTGACGACGTATAGACACTCGTCACCTCGCCTATACGTCGTTCACATGCATTTCACATAACAAATTATTTAAGGATCATACTCCCTCAAGTCAAGTTTAACCACGACACTTACATCGCTTTGCAAATTCCAATCAATTACTCGACCAAAGCTTTTCCTTTTAAATTTGTCTCCAAAAGATTCAAACCTATTCACAAACAATTCGATATACTCAATACGAATCATAGGAATTAATTTCATATGAATTTAATAATTTTTCGGATAAAATTCAAAATTCATTTAAATATTCGACAGTGGGAGTCACGTCTCAAATCTCGAAAAAACTTACGAAATCCGAACACACGTTCCGATACGAGTTCACCAATACAAAATTTATCCAATTCCGATGTCAAATGAACCTTCAAATCTTAAATTTTCGTTTTTGGAAGATTTTATAAAAATCTAATTTATCTCTCAAAATTTCACGGATTTATGATATAAACGAGTATGGAATCATGAAATATAATCAATATAGGATAAGTAACACTTACCCCACTGTTTTTTCGTGAAAATCGCCCAAGAATAGCCTTACCCGAGCTAAAAATTGGAAATGATTGAAAATGGGTCGAAACCCCATTTCTAAAACTTAAGTTATGTTTCTAAGATTTTTACCCTTCGCGAACGCGGCCAGTGCCTCGCGTTCGCGAAGCACAAATTTGTGCTACCCAATTTTACTCTTCGCGAACGCGAGGGCTACCTCGCGAACGTGAAGCTTACCTGGCTTGGCCTTCGCGAACACGAGATGCCCTTCGTGAACGCGAAGGCATATTTCCCTATTAGCCTCTTTCCCTTCGCGAATGCGAGGCTTCGATCGCGAACGCGAAGCTTCGCACCTCAAGCCTTCGTGAACGCGAAGCACAAAATGTGCCAGCCCTAATTTGCTCTTCGCGAACGCGAGACTCCCCTCGCGAACGCGATGAAGGAAACCAGAAGCAGGTTCCTGCAGTTTCCTCGGGTCCAAAATTGATCCGTTAACCACCCGAAACCAACCCGAGCCCTCGGGGTTCCAAACCAAACATGCACCCAAGTCCTAGAACATCATACGAACTTGCTCGCGCGATCAAATCGTCAAAATAACACCTAGAACTACGAATCGGACACCAAATCAAATGAGGTTTTCAAGAAAACTTTAAAACTTATATTTTTACAACCGGACGTCCGAATCACGTCAAATCAACTCCGATTCTCACCAAATTCGGCAGACAAGTCATAAATATTATAATGGACCTATACCGGGCTTCGAAACTAAAATACGGGCCCGGTGTCAATAAATCCAACATTAGTAATTTCTTAAAAATCATTAAGCTTTCAAGCTTTTAATTTTTCATCAAATTTTCATATCTCGGGTTAGGAACCTCGAAGTTCGATTCCGGGCATACGCCCAAGTCCCAAATCACGATACGGACCTACTAGAATTGTAAAAATACTGATCTGAGTCCGTTTGCTCAAAATATTGACCAAAGTCAACTCAATTGAGTTTTAAAGTTCTATTTCACCTTTTAATCCATTTTTCACATAAACACTTTCCGGAAGATTGTACGGACTGCACACGCAAATCGAGGAGTGATAAAATAGTGCTTTTTGAGGTCTTAGAACACGTAATTAATTATTAAATTTAAAGATGACATTTTGGGTCATCACATGTATAGTTATAAAATCTTTTTAATAAAGATAAAAAATAAAAATTTAATAATTTCCAAATTTAAAAATATATCATTTTTTGTAATATACTAAAAAGAAAAATATATTTCACAATTAAAAAGGAAGAAGTAGTTAGTGTGTGCTCAAAGAGGTGTTATTATGTGGACATATGAGTGGTAAAATAGTTAAAAGAAAACAGTTAACCACTCATATTGTTTACTAAAAATTAGAATGAACTTTTTAAAAATAGGTCAAATATGGATAAGAACCATATTATCCATTTAGAAAACGGATAACCAATAGATCTAACTTTTACATTTGTAATGTCTCAAACTGGGGGTTTCTCAAATTAGGGGCACTAAGAATTCTCCCAAAAGTGATTATATGCAAGAAGTCATAGATAATATGGGTAATATCCGCAGTTAACCCATTTTTTTATCCTTATTAAATATGAGTCAGGTCGGATAATTCAACCGCTTTTCATTATCCGTTTTCGACCCGAGCCATATCCGCCCGACCCGCCGGTTTGACACTCCTATGTGGACCCATCCTTTATTTCTTATTCATTAACTTCTCGAATAAACTACTTGTGATGATCGGGGCTTTTGGTGATTGTATTTCATAGTGGCGGTTGGCGAATGAGAAAACGGCAAATAATATAAGTGATTCTATTGGATGTAGTTTATATAGTTAGAAGGACTAATTACTTCAAATTTGTTCTCTTTTGTCAACTAAACCTAAGTTTAATAAAATAGTCTAATATGACATAAACACACTCTTAAAATTCGTTTGAAACAGTAAATAAGCATTCTCTTGCTTGAAAAAAATAGTAACTTGACCAAAATTAATGTCCAAGTTCTTGCGCTTATTTACGCAAATGTTTGTTTCAAAATTACTATTTAGATTTTATCCTTATTTTCAAAAATATTGTGCAAATATAGCCCTTAAAAAAATTACCCTTCTAGACAACCTTAGGCTTAGGTCTAATGTTTGCTCATATATTGATCAACCTTACAAACAAAATATTAGATTGTCATCTTAAGCTTGCAATAACTTATAAAATTTTCGGATTGTCGCTAATGTTTCTCATAAGTTGTAAAGAAATTAAAAAATGGTCATCTCTAACTATCCCAAAAGGGACAATAACAATTTTTTTTGAAGTTCTTGCATCCACTACTCGACTTTTCTTTCATTACTTGAACCATTTTCCTTTCATTTTCTTCAAAACCCCAAAATTTCAGAGAGAACACTCTTTTTATTCGAGAAGTTAGTTATGCGAGATAAGAACTCTTATAAAGAGTGTAAGTGTTTGGTTTTAAAATGCCGATATATTTGCAATTGCTTCATATTACAGGAGTATTTTCTGTAATTTACCCTAAATGTTATTATACACAATAACTAATATTACTAATGAACAATACAGTCAGACCTTTCAATAATCGCATCACTATATAACAGTCATTCGCTATAAAAGTCAAGTTTTCCTCGGAACCGATTTTTAAAGTTATATTTTACTTCTCTATAACATTAACATTCATATTTATAGCAGAACGCTTTTTGTAAAATTACTCCTCTATAACAACCATATAAAATCATTAAGATTCCTAATAATAGTTTTAAAATATATGCACGCAATCTTCTCCATTAAACAAAGTTTTTATCTTGCATAAGATATAAGATTTAAAGATTTGCACATGATATCTTTTTCATTGGACAAATTCCAAAAAAATATTTAGATAGAAAATTATTCTGTTACTGTTAAGCTCTTCGATTGTCTTCAAGGGAAAGCTATTGGATACCTTTTTGCTGAAAATTTGGACACGAAACTTCGACAATTCAAGTGTTAGTAAGAGAATAAATCTACAAAAGAAGCTACAATTACAAAGTTCTTCCATCAATTTTGAAAGATTTTGTTTTTCTAGGCAGTTTTAAAATGTCCGCTTTATAGTTTAAATCTTTATACGTTTAGTTATGAGTTTATTAATAATGTATTAGCATTCTTCAATATTTAACTAGTGAAATCTGCATATCTTTTGAGATTTTAAATTTGAATAATTTTCTTATCTTTTATATGTAACATTAAAAAAGGAAAAATAATTAATTTTTGAATAATATTTATCTATAACAGCCAAACAAAATTTAAACGTTAAATGTTGTTATAGGTGTATAATAGCCATTCACTATAAAAGTCAAAAAATATCGGAACAAACGAGGTTATTATAGAGAAGGTTGATTGTACTAGCATCCAAATACAGTCGCTAATAAATGTTATTTTATACAATATACAATAACTAATTAATATTATTAATGAACAACAGTAAAAATAGAAAGGGAAGGCGATAGGAATTACATTACACATTTTGTTTCTCTGTAAAGTGAAAATTTAGAGGACTGTTCCACGAATTCTGCCATTATAGAACAATAGAAAAGAACATTTTGTTTTTTGTTTTGAACTTGTTTTTCAGATAGTTTTGTATAATTTGGAATAGAATTATTGACATTTCACCTTCTTTCGGCACTAGATCCAATACTAGCCAAATGAGAAGCAAATACGATCCAGTTCAACAATTTTAACCACACAAAAAAAATATAGAAAAAATCCAGACGCAGGTTTTATGTCATTCACTTGCATGCATCCGAATAAAGGAACTTGAAAAACTGAGAAAAATAAATTATTTCCCTGTGGTCACAAAGGCACTATTTGAACTGCACTGTACAATTCCAAAACGAGTGACCTAATGACTGCAGCAAAATTAGGTTCTCATCTTCCTCTTTTAAATTTGTCAAGGAAAGGAAAATGAAAATACAGTTTCCTCACAAGTATGAATCACATCTCAGATCCAGCACCCTTACATGTTTGCCTATAGTTTTTACGGGAAATTTGAAGGAAGAACAGAAGCGATTAAGTAGCTTGAGAACCGAATGAGAATGAATAACATCTTCTTCTCTTGGGGTTGGAAGATCAAACCCCAAGCGCCCAAACGAAACAAAAGGGAGACGCAAATACCGTTCATGTTTGACCTGCAGGAGTGTTCCCATGCATTTTTTGGTTAACCAAACATTCATATCACAATATGAATAAACTGTTAAAATATGAATAAACTTAAAACAGTATATCTCATTCCTAACCGCGAAGCAGTAATTCTCTCAGGCTAAAGGTAATAAATATGTCTATAGAGCATTTATGCTAACAAATGGTAGTTTCACAACCCCATGAATTAGAGAAACAATGTATGACAACCTAAATTGTTTGTTCCGAGTATGCCAAACATGAAACAACACATGAAACAAGGAATCAAGCAATTCATTCTATTAGGGTAAAACGCGACACAATGGGGAAAGTTCCTATGCTTAATGACAATATAGGTCTACTACATTCTATTGGATGAACCGAAGTTTCCCCATATAAGTACCTACCATGATGATCAAATAAGAACACAGTGAACAAGCGAGGTCACGAACGCATTCTCTAGCAGGTAACTTATTTTTTTCACTGAACAAAGATGCTTCCAAGGAAATAAGATAGCAAACAAGATATTGAGTTGTTCCAAGGGTTTAGGAAAGTAAGCGGACTAGAACTAACTGCTATGCAATGGATTAGATAATATGCGCTGGTTGGAGACAAAACTATATATTTTCAAATAAATGGGGATGTCGTTCAAGCTAAGATACAATTCTAGCTTCACCCAAACGAAGCAAGAGCAGGAACTACTTTGACGTCTTGTCGTAGGGTCTATTTGTTTTTTTCTTTTTATGATAATAGCTACATAGTAACAACTAATTTTTGACCACACCCGAATTCTATACTATTTTAGTGTAAATATTTTTTCTAGGTCTAATCTTGATATTTTAAACTTTTATATTATTTTTTAAATTTTATTTGAAAAAAGTCAAAATTACAATTATTTAAGAAAATTAAAAATTACAAAAATAAATATTAACATTCTTAAAATACATATTTTATTTCTATTTGTAAAGAGAAAAAGAAAATTTACAAACAATATATGATTTCTTTTAATTAGAATTTTAATAAATTATGGTATTTTTCTTAGTAATATTAAAAGTATATGTAAATATTTAATTTTCACACACACACACACACGTGTGTGTGTGTGTGTATATATATATGTATAGGTGTGTGTGTGTTGTTTAGTCTAGAGTTAGTTCATTAATATTTGGTCTAAATAGTTCAATTAATTTCTTCTTATTAAAAAAAAAAAAAAGCAACAAGCATTCACGTGACCCTTACATTTTGGTAACAAATGTAACTTTCAAAAGAGATTCAATCCATCCATGATTCTTGTACAGTTACATTGCTTTATTTTCGGATATTGTGCAGATTTTCACTCTAACCTCTTCCCTCTATTATCTCATGATCACACACCCACAACATCACATACACACACGATCTCACCCTCATATCTCCGAATGCATAATCCCATTTCATATATAAAAGGACACAAAAAAAAAAAAGAAGAGAGGGGACGGATAGAGAAAAACCTAGCGCCGCCTATCATCCTCCTCACCAAGATCCCAGCACCAAAAAAACATACTGTGAAATAATTATCTTCTCCTTTAATTTTCTATTTTCCATAGCTATGTAAACTCACCACAACAACATCATCTTCCCCGTTGAGCATCACTTCATCTTCCCTTCATTATTAAAGCCATTTGCATCTCTAGAAATATCAAAACCTAACTGCAAATTTGCTCTCCAAAAGACAACATCCCTCTCCTTTCTTCCATTAACGCAACTGAGTTTCTCTCATCCCGTCACCACAAGACCCAGCAGGAAACAAAAACTCAAAAAAAAAATGTTCGAGGTCAGAGTCCGAGTTTTTTTTTCCGGCGAGCTTCGAGGTCGCCGAAGGACGTTGTCCGAGGTCTCTGTTAAGTCGTTCGTCGAGGTTGACGCGTCCAAGGTTTCCGGTCCTAAACATTTTCAGATTCAAAGAGTTGTTGCTCTTGAGGTCCATTCTTTCTTCTCTTTTGTTTTAGTTTGATAACACTATCTGCTGGTATCTGATTGTTGTCACGTTTTTGGGTGCTTAATGTGATGAATATGTTTGAATTTCTTTTCTTAGCTTAATACACTAAGTGATATCAGTAGAGTATAAGATTATCTGTTGTTTGAGTTACTTTAAAGGCTTTTAATTAATGATGAATCCTATAGTGCTAGGTTGCTAGGCATACCAGTTGGGTTGATTTGCAGTCTCACAAATTCAAAACAAGTTTTCTGTCATTGGTAGATAACAATAAGAGAAGGCACATTTCTAGAAGGCACTTTGCAAAAACTGGGCAGGATTAGCTAAAGTAACAGTATATTTCTAGAAGCAATGTTCGAATTCATTTATTTAATTAGTGATATATGTACTTTATAACTCAAATTCCGTGAAGTGTTATATTCATTCATTTGGAAACGTAATCACGTGTAATCAAATATTCAGGTGAGTACATCCACACTCCATGAATACTCATCTTAACCATTTGAACTCCAACACCCCTTTTCACGTAACTTAAGCCAAGAAGATGTAGTTATTCTCAATTTGGTAAGATATAGAATAGTTGGAATACTTTCCTTCACTAGTAAATTAGTTAAAATAATAAACACACACCCTCAAGTTCACCATGCTTTCCACATAATTCTGTTTCACAAATAATCTCAAAGTTAGCCTAGAATATTAACTTATAAATATTCGTAAAATGTTTTAGGCGTGTTCTAATCTATTATCGTGATTGTGTACACGTTCGCGTGACATAATTATGATTCTCAAAATAAATCAAGGTACGCGTTCGCGCGACTTTAACCGAACAATCCTAAAATAATAAAGTGTTATTAATTGTGTACACGTATGCGTGACATGATTCTTGACGCGCCGAACGAAATGAGTATACGTACGCGTGACTCATTTTGAGATAATTTCATAATCACGAATAATCAAGTAATTAAAAGCGGTAAAAGATAAAACGCACATAGGTTCTAAAATACGTAATTAAACAAATAATTAAGCCAGGTATATGATTATAAAGCGACCGTACTAAAACCACGAAATCCGGGAGTGCCTCGCACCTTCTCCCGGGTTAACAGAATTTCTTATCCGGTCTTCTGGTTTTGCAGACTTTAGAACATAGTCAAATTTCCTCGATTTGGGATTTAAAATAAACCGGTGACTTGGGACACCATAAATTATTCCAAGTGGCGATTCTGAAATTGAATAAATAATCCCATTTCAATTAATGTCATTTTAATTAGAAAAATTTCCTTATCTCCTCGGGAAAAAGGAGGTATGACAGCTCTGGCGACTCTGCTGGGGAACGCGAATCCAGAATCTCTGGTTCAGGGTTCAGAATTCGAGCTTGTAATATGATATATACTTGGCTTTATTGATTTGATGTTATTACTGTATTTTTGGGACTAATGTGCTAATTACCGCTTTGATATTACTTGAACTGTATTAAATTGTCCTCTCACACCTCCCTTCCGAGTCTTCTGAATTTATGGTGCACACGTGCGCGTGGCCCACTTTTCTGTTAGAAGTCATACCAATTAGAACGAGGCTGGGTCAGTAACTAGGCCGGGTAGACTTTCGTGCTCCCGGTACATTGCTCCCACCTCGGCTCGAGTTGTCCGCTTGGGTAAGCCATGTCTAGAACACACCCCCAGGTTTAAACCTAGAATAACATAGCCTCATGCCGGATCCCTAGTAGGAACGTTTGTTTGCATCATGTGCATTTGACTTTGGGGACTCAACACAGGGGTTGGGTCCGTCTAGGACATGTGTACTCGAGAATTACATGACCATCCTGATGCATCTTATGTGCTACTTGTGCATTATGTTTGATTTGGTTTGTGCATGTTGACCGATTTCTAAAATATAAATAAAAATATAAAAATATTGAGGAAAAACCGGAAAGAAGAAAATATGAGGGAGAAAATTTACCCGATTTTCGAAAATCTCAGTATTTACCCCAAAAAAATATAAGCCTGAATTTTTCAAAAAAAGTGTCATCCTATTCCTGAAATATTTACGAACTACGCGGGTCTGATTCTCACCGGATGTGAGATACGTAGGCAACCTTCATAGGGTTCAGCCCCATTTTTATAAAATAACTATAAAAAAAAAATGTGTCTAGTGTTTTTTTAATCAAAAAACAAATAAGCAGACCCAACTTCGGTTAATCCCAAATCGTTCCTGTCGGAATAGCCTTAGAACATCTTCAAAATTGTTGAAGGGTTGTTCTCGCAAGAACGGACGTGTCTGTCAATTGGGAATCACTTTTACCATAATGCCCTTCCCCCGGCCCTAAAGCTATCCTTGAAAGTAAGAAGGGGCCATAGTTGCAAAAATAGCCACCCTTTCTTCGGTCACAATTGCAAAAATAGCCCCCCTTCTCGTTGATTTTTCTTAAAATTGAGTTATTTACAAAAGATTATTTTGCAAAAGGAGTGCATTGGTTCTGTCTCTTGAGACTAGTGTCAACCCTAACCTTAACCACCCACAGGTACAAAATGAGCACTGTCCAGAACACACCATTCACAGTTGTAGACGAGGCTCCACTTCAGCTTCAGATGTGGTGGTATGATTTAGAAGAAGATGATCAGAAATGGGTCACCAAACACCTGGGAGCCCTTACAAATATTATGAAAATTAAACTACGGGACGATTTGATTGAGGCACTAGTGACTTTTTGGGACCCCGTTCACAATATCTTTCGCTTCTCCGATTTTGAGCTAACTCCCACTTTAGAAGAGATGGCTGGATATTCCGGGTTTGGCAGGGATTTGAGAAACCAGGAGCTCATATTCCTAAGGGCTCTTTCTGTACACCGATTCTTCGATCTTCTGAACATTAGTAAGCAAATTAGAAAGACCAACGTAGTCGAAGGGTGTTGTTTTTTTTACTTCTTGTACTCTAGGTTCGAGCAGCCACATGGGTTTGAAATGCATGAAAAGGGCCTTAACAACAAGCAGAACAAAGACACATGGCAAATTCATCGTCGCTTCGCCTTCATAGTGGCGTTTCTGGGAATTATGGTCTTCCCAAACGAGGAGCGGACAATTGATACCTGCATAGCCAGGGTTGTACAGGTCCTCACTACCAAAGAACATCACACTCTTGCCCCGACCATTCTATCAAACATTTATCGGGCATTGACTTTGTGCAAGTCCGGGGTAAAATTCTTCGAAGGGTGCAATATTTTGTTACAAATATGGTTGATTGAGCATCTCCGACATCACCCCAAGTTCATGAGCTATGGTCCGAGCAAGGACAATTTCATTGAGAGTTACGAAGAAAGAGTAAAAGATTACAACTCTCCAAAAGGGGTGGAAGCCTGGATATCCCACCTAAGATCTTTAAATGCAAGTCAAATTGAGTGGACTTTGGGATGGCTCCCGGTAAGAGAGGTGATACACACGTCGGCCCTAAAAAGTTATTTGTTGTTGTTGGGTTTGAGAAGTGTCCAGTCGTATGCGCCACATAGAGTTCTAAGACAGCTAGGAAGGTACCAAGTAGTACCTAAGGATGAAGATTTGAGTGTGCAAGTGATTGAGCTACACCCCGAAGCCCCACTCCCCGAAGCTTTAATCCAGCAAATTTGGAATGGTTGTCGCTACTTGAAAGGTGATACTCAGGTGCCAGATCCTGCGAGAGGTGAGGTAGATTCGGGTTATGCTATATGGTTTGGGAAGAGGTCTCGCGTGGATGATGTGCCAGAGCCCAAAAGGCCCACAAAAAGGCCGCATGTTCAAGCCTTTGATGATAAAATCCAAGAACGGTTGGCCTGAAGTGAACGGGAAAAGGGATATAAAACAACTATTCATGCCTTAGAAGAAAGGCTGAGAAACCTCAATTTTGAGAAAGACTTGCAAGAACAAGAAGCCGAAGGGGAAAAGAAGAGTCTGATCCGCAAAAATGAAGCCTTTCGTGCTCAACTTCAACTGATGAAGAAAGCCTCTGAAGTGCCAGTGAGAAGTTGGAAAGACCAGAGAACCATTGCCAATCTGATGAGAAAAGGTGCAAGATTATGATTCCCTCTTGGCAAAGATTGAAAAGGCGTTGGACAAAGCCAAGGAAAAGATCGTACAGCTAAATGAGAAGGACGAATCAAGTAAGGATCGCCAAGTAATAAAATTTGAAGAAGAGAGGGCTCAATTCGAGAGAGAGAAGGCCTATTGGGTACGTTCAGAAGCTCAGCTCCATGCACAGTTGGAAGAAATGAGAAGGTACAATAGAGAATACCAGCATGCAGATTTTGATAGGGAGATGGCTCAGGCGAGACTCGAGCAGGCTAGACTTCGGGCTCAGTTGGAGTCAGCCTTAGATCGTGAGGGCCACATAAGGGAGATAGCCACCACTCGCCAGCAGCAGTTACAAGATCGAGACCAGAATTTCCAGTACTTCAAAGAGCAAGTCCATAATTTGGCTGTTTATACCGCTCAAAGTTATGTGAACTGCCAAGGGATGGATTATGAGAAGTTTTTGGAGCATGCACCTACTTTTGCCCGTCATCTTGCAGCAGAGTTAGAAAGGATGTACCGTACATTAGGGGGTCAACCAGGGCAAGCCCCACCATGAGCAGATGTTCCAGTGTTTGAAAGCAAGAAGATTGTGGAGTTGAATTATAGTCGTAGTTGTTAGAACTTTTCATGTAGTAGTTATGTTTTAGTTTGAGTCATTGTTGAATCTTTAAAATCGCTGTCTTTTAGTCTTGTTAGAGTTTGGTAAGTCATTTTCAATGTAATGTCCTTTCTGTTATTGTATTATTTCGTTTTGTTAAAAAAAAAAACTACTATTATTGTTTTCCCCTGAACTACGTAATGGTCTGATTCATGCGGCGTCATGATACGTAGGCAATCCTCATTGGATGCGATCATAACCATAATTAATCTATAAAAAAAAATGATGAAAAATAAAAAGCGTTAAATTCAAGATGAAAATAAACCAATAAATCAATAAGCCGAGATGAAGCATAAAGCCTTCCAAGATCATTTTAGAAATGAAAATGGCATTAGGTGCATGACATATAATGTGTGATTAATATCTGCAAAATGTCTAACTCTAACACGTTTGTTGTTTGTCATTTTAAAAGATAAAGTAAAACAGAGGTGGTTGGTTTGTGGTTTAAACTGGCGACTCACCCTTACAACACGAGATTAAAAGGAAAAATTAGAATGGCAAACAACAGTGAGAATGAGTGAGATAATGATGATGTCCATGGACAATTGGTTGAACAAGGTTCAGGACTAGTTGAAGAAGTAAGAGTGTTGAAGCGACAATTGACAGAGATGTACCAAGCCTGGGTGAATGGACAAGCACCGCCCTCACTACCCATAGGGCCTTCGGATAATCTTCATAATGTGTCAATTGACACTCAAGTGCCTATCTCCATAACAAGTAACCCATTGCACCAACCTGGATTCAGTCCGAGCATTAACCTTCCCACTATCCCCAGTACCTCCATTCCGCGTCCTCCAATCGCACCCCTCAGAAATGACCCACCTACTATACCCATTGTCCATACTTTCACTGTCCCTCAACCGGCTCTTGCTCAAAAGTCCAATAATGATCCACAGCTGGATGCTCATGATGCCCAACATTACTCTCCAGAACTGACTTTAAAGGTTCCAGATTCATACAAGCATACTCCTCATAACGTGTTCCCAATTGAGATCGAAAAGCCCGAAAAGAATATGGAACAAGAGGAAATGACCAGAAAAATGAAGAGCTTGGAACAAACCATGAGAAACATACAGGGTTTGGGGGGCCACAAGAGTGTTTCGTTTAACGATCTATGCATGTTTCCCCATGTTCATTTGCCACCCGGCTTCAAGACCCCCAAGTTTGACAAGTATGATGGGCATGGTGATCCCGTTGCCCATTTGAAGAGGTATTGTAACCAATTAAGGGGAGCGGGAGGCAAAGAAGAATTGCTCATGGCTTATTTTGGGAAAGTTTGACAGGAATTGCTTCAGAGTGGTTCATAGATCAAGACATCTCTCACTGGCACGTTTGGAATGACATGGCTCAAGATTTTGTCCAATAGTTTCAGTACAATATTGATATAGTGCCAGACCGTTCCTCTCTCGTCAACATAAAGAAGAAACCAACAGAAAGCTTCAGAGAATATGCAATCAAGTGGAGAGAGCAGGCTGCTAGGGTCAAACCACCAATGAAAGAGGTAGAAATGATTGACTATTTTCTCCAAACTCAGGATCCTGATTACCTCCATTACATGTTGGCCGCCATTGGTAAACCTTTTGCTGAGGCGATTAAGATTTGTGAAATAGTAGAGAATGGCATGAAGTTAGGTAAAATTGTGAGTCAGGCAGCCCTTAAGGCGACCAAACAAGTAATTCAAAGCGGGTCAGGCAGTTTCGGAAATCCGAAAAAGAAGGAGGAATGATCCATGATGGCATCTGGGTTCGGGGGAGTTCAAAGAGGAATAGCTCCTTCTTACGTGCAATTCCAACAAGGATAATCCAATTCTCCTCAACATTATTATCCACCTCAAGGTCCCCGATACTCAGTTCCCCTGCAACAATACACAGTGTTTAATGCTCAGGCTTATGCTAGGCCTCTCAATCACCAACAATGGCGGGCACCGATTCCACAAGGCTCCCGTCAACTCCGGCCGAATTTTCAGGCAACATATAATCCTCGTCCCCGACAAGAATATGTGAGAGAACAGGAGCCAAAGAAAGAGTTCACCCCAATTGGAGAATCGTATACAAGCCTATTTCGAAAGTTGATGCAGTTAAAGTTGATTGAACCTATTATGCCGCGTTATGTGAATCCAAATTCAAAAGGTTTTGACTCAAATGCAAGATGTGAGTATCACTCTAACACCCAAGGGCATAGTACCGAAAATTGTTGGACATTAAAGAAAGCCATTGAAAATTTGATTGAAGCAAAGGCAATTGTGGTAACAAACAATGAGGATACTCCTAATATCACAAACAATCCGCTCCCAACTCATGATAATACACATTTTATTGGGATGATTTGTGATGATCGGGATTATAAGCAGTCTGGCAAGACAGAGATGGTTGTTAGAACCATAGGGCCAGAACCAAAAGTGATAGTGAGCTCGCCGCAATTGGCACCATTGATGGTGAAAGGTGCGAGTTCTAGTTTGAACTTGGCATGTTCTGAAAAAAATGATTCTCTATGTTCCTGGAAGCACAAAAAAGGTTGAGGTTCAATTGGGTGGGCCAAAACTTTACATCCCCGGGGGCATTCAAAAGATCATTCTGAATAATGGTTTGAGGAATATAACAGAGCCAGTCATGATCCGACCTGTTGCCCAACTCCTAGTGACAAACACAAAAGCTATTCCCTGGAATTATAACAAGACTGTCATGACATACAAAGGAAAAGAGATAGTTGAAGAAACAGGTGAAATGGGGGGCTTGACCCGCTCTGGAAGGTGTTATTCACCAGAGGAATTGAGAAAAGCTAAGTAAGCCAGGGAAAGTCACTTGCCAGTGAAAGAACCCGTTGCAGAAAAAGAAGCGGAGGAATTCCTTAAGAAGATGAAAATGCAAGACTACTCAATCATTGACCAACTAAGGAAAACTCCTGCTCAGATATCTTTGTTATCTCTGCTTTTGCATTCAGAAGAGCATCGTCGTCTGTTGATCAAAACTCTGAACGAGGCATATGTCTTAGAAAAGACAACGGTGAATCAGCTAGAAAAAATAGCTGAAAGATTCTTTGAAGTAAATAGAATTACTTTCAGCGATGATGATTTGTCTGAGGAAGGGGCTGGCCACAATAGAGCTTTGCATCTTATGGTCAAATGTGAAAGGCACTACGTAAAAAGAGTCATGATTGACGGAGGCTCAAGTGTAGATGTGTGTCCTCTTTCTACTCTACAACAGCTGAACATTGACACAAACAAAATTCGAACCAGTAATGTCAGCGTCAGAGCTTTTGATGGTTCAAAAAGAGACACTATTGGGGAAATCGAACTCACCATGACAATCGGCCCGGTTGATTTTAACATTGTCTTTTAAGTGTTAGATATGGAAACTTCCTATAATTTTCTTTTGGGAAGGCCGTGGATCCATATGGCCAGAGCTGTACCATCCACCCTATATCAAATGGTCAAATTCGAGTGTGACGGGCAAGAAATTATTGTTCATGGGGAGGACGACTCATCCGTCTATAAAGACCCGTCCATTCCATATATCGAGGCCAAGGAAGGATGTGAATCCATCATATATCAAGCATTTGAAGTGATTGAAGTGGACCAAGTGGAAGAAGGAAAACCAATTCTGCATCCCCGTCTTTCAGCCACATTTATGATGATAGCTTCGCTGATGTTGAGGAACAGCTATGAACTAGGAAAAGGATTGGGATCCTCTCTGCAGGGAATTGTGAACCCCATTGCTCCATTTTCGAAGAAAAATACCTTTGGCTTGGGCTTTAAACCAACATCAGCTGACATAGACAGAGCCAAGGCCCGCAAAAAGAATGGTTGGAATCTGTCCAAACCAATCCCTCACATTGCCTACTCTTTTGTCAAGCCACAATTTGAAGAAGTCCAAAATCCTTCTACTCAGGATGCCATTGACGGAGTTTGCCAGGGTCTCAAAGAGATGTTCTATGAGATCAATATGGTTCAAGTTGGGAAGGGCCCTAGCCGTGTAAGTGTTCAACTAATTGGTCCAGATACATCGCTCAGCAACTGGGAAGCAACTCCTCGTCCCATCAGGAAGGAGTCTTGGTAGCTTGTTTTGTTGTTTTTTCTGTATTTGGATTATTTTAAGGGTTGTAATCCAGATATTTTAGTTTAATTGCTTTGCTGTGATGTTAACCCTTCTATCCTTTCAAATTCAATGAAATGAAGTTCCATTTTCGTAGTAAAATTCTATCTTTTTATTTTCCTAATTTTTGTTAATTTCTTATCATTTTCAGTTTCGATAATGCTGTCTTTAAAAATATCACATGCATGCGGAATTCATGCTCAGATCTTAAAAAGTTGTCTAATCTCGAAATAATGAATCAAGAAGTTGAGTATGACGAAGATGAGGCTTTTAGAGAAATAAAAAGGGAATTGGATCAATTTGAGAATAAGCCTAACTTAAATGAAACTGAGGCAATTAACCTGGGAAGTCCTGAAGAAACCAGAGAAACAAAAATAAGCATTCATACTGAACAAAGGACGAGAGATGCCATAATTCAAGTTTTGTTCGAGTACAGAGATGTATTTGCTTGGTCGTATGATGACATGCCGGGTTTGAGTGCCGATCTAGTGGTCCATAAGCTTCCCACACATCCTAATTTTCCACCAATCCAACAAAAACAAAGGAAGTTTAAGACAGACATGAGTGATAAGATTAAAGAAGAAATCACGAAGCAACTAAGTGCAAATGTGATCGGGGTCGTCCGATACACTACATGGTTAGCAAATGTTGTGCCAGTGCCAAAGAAGGATGGGAAAATCAGAGTTTGTGTTGACTATAGGGATTTAAACAAAGCAAGTCCAAAGGACAACTTTCCCACCCAACATTCATATCCTTGTTGATAATTGTGCTAAACATGAAATCCAATCTTTTGTGGATTGTTATGCCGGATATCACCAAATTCTGATGGATAAAGAAGATGCAGAAAAGACCGCCTTCACAACTCCATGGGGAACTTATTGTTATAGGGTCATGCCATTCGGTTTGAAGAATGCAGGGGCAACTTACATGAGAGCCATGACTACCATATTCCATGACATGATGCATAAAGAGATTGAAATGTACGTTGATGATGTGATCATTAAGTCGAGAACACAAGCTTACCATGTGCAAGACTTGAAAAAGTTCTTTGAAAGGCTACGAAGGTACAATCTCAAACTCAATCCAGCCAAATGTGCATTTGGAGTTCCTTCTGGGAAGCTTTTGGGTTTTATAGTTAGTCGAAGAGGCATTGAGTTAGATCCCTCCAAGATAAAGACCATTCGAGAGCTGCCTCCCCCGAAGAACAAAACAGAAGTCATGAGTTTACTCGGAAGGTTGAATTACATTAGTAGGCTCATCTCACAGCTTACAACCACACGTGAGCCTATTTTTAAGTTGTTGAAAAAGAACGCCGCTATCAAGTGGACAGATGAGTGCCAAGAAACTTTTGATAAGATCAAGGAATATTTGTCAAATCCCCCTGTTTTGGTCCCGCCGGAACCTGATAGGCCTCTGTTTTTATATCTGTCAGTAATGGATAGTTCCTTTGGTTGTGTTCTGGGTCAACATGATGCCACAGGCAAAAGGGAACAAGCAATATATTATTTGAGCAAAAAGTTCACCACTTATGAGGCCAAATACACTCTTTTGGAAAGGACATGTTGCGCCTTAACCTGGGTCGCCCAGAAGCTTAGGCATTATCTTTTGGCCTATACAACTTACCTCATATCCCGAATGGATCCCCTGAAGTACATCTTTCAGAAGCCGATGCCAACAGGCAAATTGGCAAAGTGGCAAATCTTGCTCACAGAGTTTGATATTGTTTATGTCACTCGCACTGCCATGAAGGCACAAGCTTTGGCTGATCATCTGGCAGAAAACCCGGTTGATGATGAGTATGAATCTTTGAACACATATTTCCCAGATGAAGAGGTTAATTTAGTTGAAGAAGTAGTCCAAGATGACAGTCAAATTTGGAAACTATACTTTGATGGGGCTGTCAACATCAAAGGCGTAGGGATTGGGACAATTCTGGTATCACCTACTGGGCAACATTACCCTGCTACGGCGCGACTTTGTTTTTTCTGTACAAACAACACAGCAGAATATGAAGCTTGCATCATGGGTCTGAACATGGCAATAAATCTAAATGTGCATGAATTGTTGGTGATGGGAGATTCAGATTTGCTTATTCGGCAGGCTCAAGGTGATTGGGAGACTCAAGACATCAAGCTCATTCCATATAGACAATGTGTGGAGGATCTTAGCAAAAGGTTCAAGTCCATCGAATTCAGGTACATTCCCAGGTTTCACAATGAATTAGCTGATGCCTTGGCCACCCTAGCCTCAATGCTTCCATATCCGGGTAATACTCACATTGACCCATTAGAAATTCAAATTCGGTATCAATATGGTTATTGCAATACAATTGAAGCAGAACCAGATGGTGAACCATGGTATCGTGATATTAAACAGTTTTTAAAAATAAGAGAATATCCAGAACATGCTAACATGGATCAAAAGAGAACTATTAGGCGACTCTCTAATGGTTTCTTTTTGAGTGGGGAAATCCTATACAAAAGAACTCTGTATTTGAATTTGTTGAGATGTGTGGATGCCAAAGAAGCTGAAATGATTATGAATGAGGTGCATTCGGGAGTTTGTGGTCCGCACATGAATGGATATGTTCTAGCAAAGAAAATCCTTCGGGCAGGATATTATTGGCTTACTATGGAACGAGATTGCTTTCGTTTTGTTCGCAAGTGCCATGAGTGTCAGATTCACTCGCCACCTTCAGAGTTGTATCCTATGTCGGCTCCTTGGCCTTTTGTTGCTTGGGGAATGGACGTCATTGGCCCAATCGAGCCAAAAGCTTCAAATGGGCACAGATTCATCTTGGTTGCAATTGATTACTTCACCAAATAGGTGTAAGCTATTACATTGAAAGCAGTTACCAAGAAAGCAGTAGTAGACTTTGTTCACTCCAACATCATCTGTCGTTTTAGTATTCCAAAAACCATTATTACAGATAATGCTGCTAATTTGAATAGTCATCTGATGAAGGAGGTATGTGAACAATTTAAAATTGAGCATCGCAATTCTACTCCTTACCGTCCCAAAGCTAATGGAGTTGTTGAAGCTGCGAATAAGAACATCAAGAAGATTCTTAGGAAGATGATCCAAGGGTCTAGACAATGGCACGAGAAGCTGCCTTTTGCTCTTTTAGGATACCGGACAACTGTCTGTACATCAGTTGGCGCAACGCCCTACTTATTGGTTTATGGAACTGAAGCAGTCATACCTGCTGAAATTGAGATTCCCTCTCTCCGAATCATTATTGAAGCAGGGATTGAGGACACTGAATGGGTGAAGTCCCCATTGGAACAGTTGAATTTGATTGATGAAAAGCGATTGGCGGCAGTTTGTTTTGGTCAGTTATACCAACAAAGAATGGCACGCGCTTACAATAGAAAAGTGCGCCCAAGATAATTCGAGATAGGACAACTTGTTTTGAAACGTATATTTCCGCACCAGGAAGAAGCAAAAGGAAAGTTCGCCCCAAATTGGCAAGGTCCTTACCTCGTCAAGAAAGTATTGTCAAAAGGAGCTCTACACTTGGCAGATATAGAAGGAAAGGTGACTGATATATCCGTCAATGCAGATGCGGTCAAGAGATACTATGTATGACATGGCTCTGTTGGGGCATTCTTATATTTAGCATTTTCAGGTTGGGATGACGAAAGGCTATCATTCTCCTACCCAAACACTGGTCAACCCTAGTTATCCCTTTGAAGCCTTGTTTATATTTCTTTGGTTTCCCCTCTTTTGGAACCAATGTACTTTTAAAAAAAAAAATTAATCAAAACAAGTTCATGTTAATTGAACTACGTTCGACCTGATTCCGAAAGGATACGTAGGCAGCCTCAATCTAGGGTTCGGTCACACCAAAACAAAAATCCACATTCCCCCAAAAGTGAAAACTAGGGCAGATGTCACAATGGTTCGGCGATGATTTCGCTCGAAAGGTTCCAAAGTTGTAATTCAATCCAAATTCTTTTTACCCAAATCCTTTCAAGTCCTTCCGATCAATTGGCGAGAATTTTCAAGAGTTGGAGGATACGATTACTAGGATCATATACAACCAAATTAGAGAAATAAAATGAGAGAGTCCTATTGGTGAAAACCCTCATGGGCACTGTAGGGCGATGGTAAAAAGAGAAAAATAAATGAGAGAGTCTTATTAGTGAAAACACTCACGGGCACTATAAGGCAATGGTGAGTTGAGAGAAAGACAAATGAGAGAGGTCAATTGGTGAAAACCCACGAAGGGCATCATTGATCGATTTAGGTCTTCATATATCTTGGCACAAGGATGGTTAAGACAAAGAACTCAGTTTCAAAGTGAAGTTTACAAAGATTTCGAGAATTAGAAGATTCAAATGGATCGGGTATCCAGTCCAAAATGCATGTCATATTCATTGAAGTCAGCATATTCCTCCAGATAAGTCCTTTTTTTCCCCCTGAAAGGGACACTTCTTGATCAAGTTGTAATACCTGTTAGTTCACTTTCTTGTTTTCTTTTGCATTACTTTCTTGAGTCCCTTTCAGTCTAATTTTGTCAAAGCAAAGCAAAGAAAAGGCCACAAAATTAGTTACAGTTTCCCCGTTATATAAAGCAAAGATTGTTGGGCATAAACCGTATGGGCAAAGGCATAAAGCCATATGTGATTTTCCTTGACGAGCAAAAGGCTGGAAGGACTGAACAATGTTCCAAGGGTCAACAAAAGTTACTCAGTTAAAAGATTTTTAGGAGCAAGGTTGTTTGCACCACAAATACAAATGGTGATAGGCACAAAATAGTCAGGTTTCGATGTTGAAAAAGAAGATCTCCAGAAAGTAAGGATAGAATCTCCCGGCAATTTGTACGACCATCGACTGAGTTAGTTTTTTTAACAAGTGTAATGGACGCAAGGTCAAGTCACCCAAGAAATCAAGGCCATAAACTGACCACCATTTTAAAACTAACGAATCTTTCTTTGTTCAAAACAGGAACTGAACAGTTTTAGGAAACAGTTCGTGAAGGGACGAACCCCACCAAAAGAAGTTCTCAAAATTCTTGTTTTTCTTCCAATATACATATAATCATGTTATTTTTAGTTTAATTTTAGGGAATCAATACCCTATCTTCAATACAGGGTACTACATCCCCTGGCTGCATTATTTATTGCCTACATAGGGTACGTCATTCCCTAGTAGCATACCAGAGTGCCACGAGCCTCATTTTATTTCTAACACAGGGTACTGCATCCCCTGGTCGCATTATGTTTTGCCTACGTAGGGTACGACATTCCCTAGTAGCATTCCAGAGTGCCACGAGCCTCATCTTATCACCAACACAGGGTACTACATCCCCTGATTGCATTACTTTCTGCCAACATAGGGTACGACATTCTCAGTAACATCTCAAAGTGCTACGAGCCTTATTTTTATTGCAAACATAGGGTACGACATTCCCTAGTAGCATCCCGAGGGCCACGAGCTTCACCTTATTGCCAACACAGGGTACTACATCCCTTGGCTGCATTACTTTCTGCCAACATAGGGTACGACATTCCCTAGTTGCATGTCAGAGAGCCACGGGCCTCATCTTGTTGCCAAACACAGGGTACTACATCCCCTGGTTGCATTTTAGTGCTAACATAGGATACGACATTCCCTAGTAGCATCTCAGAGAGCCACGAGCCTCATCTTATTGCCAAACACAGGATACTACATCCCATGGATACATTTTTATTGCCAACATAGTGTATGACATTCCCTAGTAGCATTTCAGAGTGCCCCCAGCCTCATTTTATTGCCAACATAGGGTACGACATTCCCTAGTAGTATCCTAGAGTGCCACGAGCTTCATCTTATTGTCAACACAGGTTACTACATCCCCTGGTTGCCTTCCTTCGTATTAACATAGGATATGACATCCCATATTATTCAAAAAAAAAGAAGGAAGAAACTCGTGTCTTTTTCAATCCTTTATTGTGCAATAGCAAAGATAGTTTTATATATTTTCAATAACTCACAAAAATTTCCTAGTGCAAACTGTTGCAGAAAATTTTTGTTTGTTTTGTTTGTTTGTGATGACTTGTAGGTTTTTCTGCAAAGTACGGATTGGATGTGCAAAAATAAGATTCCATCTCTTGCCAGAGAAAGTGGAATATTTGATCTCAATACCAGCCTCAACCAGCTTTGGCGTAATGCATGCGGAGACATAGGGTCTCAAGATCCATCTTCTCATCAGCTGATCAAGAAACAAGCCTATGAGAATATTTCATAGTCTATTACACCGAGAGCTTCAAGTTTCAGTCTAAAGTCAATGGGGAAGCAAGTCAAGAATCAAGACAAGATTCCAAATGGTATTTAGATAGGAATTTTGTAACTCTTAGATTTCAAGAGTATGTAATTTTCTCTGCATTTTGATGAAATAGTAGGTACCGCAGATCGGAACCTCGACAAAACTTCACTGGACTCTCCATCTAAGCTTACTCCATTATTCTTCTTCCACTTGAACTACATGTGACCTGTTTCCCTTACAAACCGGGATATGTAGGCTGCCTAAAACCAAGGCTCGGTCGTAACCTCTTCTTTTCCTTTTTAAATAATAGTGAGGTCAAAAATCAGTCACCTTGTTCACTTTTATTTGCCTGAAAACTCTTCATGTTTCCAAGCAAAGAGGGGCATGCTGCGAACAACTAATTTTTTACCACACCCGAATTCTATACTATTTTAGTGTAAATATTTTTTCTAGGTCTAATCTTGATATTTTAAACTTTTATCTTACTTTTAATAGGTTTCATTTGAGGAAAGTTATATATTAACATTCTTAAAATACATATTTTATTTCTATTTGTAAAGAGAAAAAGAAAATTTACAAACAATATATGATTTCTTTTAATTAGAATTTTAATAAATTATGGTATTTTTCTTAGTAATATTAAAAGTATATGTAAATATTTAATTTTCACACACACACACACACGTGTGTGTGTGTGTGTGTGTGTTGTGTGTGTGTGTGTGTGTGTGTTGTTTAGTCTAGAGTTAGTTCATTAATATTTGGTCTAAATAGTTCAATTAATTTTTTCTTACAAAAAAAATAAAAATAAAATGCAACAAGCATTCACGTGACCCTTGAATTTTGGTAACAAATGTAACTTTCAAAAGAGATTCAATCCATCCATGATTCTTGCACAGTTACATTGCTTTATTTTCGGATATTGTGCAGATTTTCACTCTAACCTCTTCCCTCTATTACCTCATGATCACACCCACAACATCACATACACACACGATCTCACCCTCACATCTCTGAATGCATAATCCCATTTCATATATAAAAGGACACAAAAAAAGAAGAAGAGAGGGGACGGATAGAGAAAAACCTAGCGCCGCCTATCATCCTCCTCACCAAGATCCCAGCACCAAAAAAACATACTGTAAAATAATTATCTTCTCCTTTAATTTTCTATTTTCCATAGCTATGTAAACTCACCACAACAACATCATCTTCCCCGTTGAGCATCACTTCATTTTCCCTTCATTATTAAAGCCATTTGCATCTCTAGAAATAGCAAAACCTAACTGCAAATTTGCTCTCCAAAAGACAAATTTGCTCTCCAAAAGACACCATCCCTCTCCTTTCTTCCATTAACGCAACTGAGTTTCCCTCATCCCGTCACCACAAGACCCAGCAGGAAACAAAAACTCAAAAAAAAAAAAATTGTTCGAGGTCAGAGTCCGAGTTTTTTTTTCCGGCGAGCTTCGAGGTCGCCGAAGGACGTTGTCCGAGGTCTCTGTTAAGTCGTTCGTCGAGGTTGACGCGTCCAAGGTTTCCGGTCCTAAACATTTTCAAATTCAAAGAGTTGTTGCTCTTGAGGTCCATTCTTTCTTCTCCTTTGTTTTAGTTTGATAACACTATCTGCTGGTATCTGATTGTTGTCACATTTTTGGGTGCTTAATGTGATGAATATGTTTGAATTTCTTTTCTTAGCTTAATACACTTAGTGATATCAGTAGAGTATAAGATTATCTGTTGTTTGAGTTACTTTAAAGGCTTTTAATTAATGATGAATCCTATAGTGCTAGGTTGCTAGGCATACCAGTTGGGTTGATTTGCAGTCTCACAAATTCAAAACAAGTTTTCTGTCATTGGTAGATAACAATAAGAGAAGGCACATTTCTAGAAGGCACTTTGCAAAAACTGGGCAGGATTAGCTAAAGTAACAGTATATTTCTAGAAGCAATGTTCGGATTCATTTATTTAATTAGTGATATATGTATTTTGTAACTCAAATTCCGTGAAGTGTTATATTCATTCATTTGGAAACGTAATCACGTGTAATCAAATATTCAGGTGGGTACATCCACACTCCATGAATACTCATCTTAACCATTTGAACTTCAACACCCCTTTTCACGTAACTTAAGCCAAGAAGATGTAGTTATCCTCAATTTGGTAAGATGTAGAATAGTTGGAATACTTTCCTTCACTAGTAAATTAGTTAAAATAATACACACACCCTCAAGTTCACCATGCTTTCCACATAATTCTGCTTCACAAATAATCTCAAAGTTAGCCTAGAATATTAACTTATAAATATTCGTAAAATGCTTTAGGCGTGTTCTAATCTATTATCGTGATTGTGTACACGTTCGCGTGACATAATTATGATTCTCAAAATAAATCAAGGTACGCGTTCGCGCGACTTTGGCCAAACAATCTTGAATAATAAAATGTTATTAATTGTGTACACATATGCGTGACATGATTCTTGACGCGCCGAACGAAATGAGTATACGTACGCGCGACTCATTTTGAGATAATTTCATAATCACGAATAATCAAGTAATTAAAAGCGATAAAAGATAAAACGCACATAGGTTCTAAAATACGTAATTAAACAAATAATTAAGCCAGGTATATGATTGTAAAGCGACCGTGCTAAAACCACGGAATCCGGGAGTGCCTCGCACCTTCTCCCGGGTTAACAGAATTCCTTATCCAGTCTTCTGGTTTCGCAGACTTTAGAACATTGTCAAATTTTCTCGATTTGGGATTTAAAATAAACCGGTGACTTGGGACACCATAAATTATTCCAAGTGGCGACTATGAAATTGAATAAATAATCCCATTTCGACTCCCTTATCCCCTCGGGAAAAATGAGGTGTGACACCTAGCACTTTCATGAGCGAGTTTCGGTCTGACTTATGACAGACAAAATAGTATCTGCAAATTAATAGGCCGAAATTTTTGTGTTTGTTCAAGTCTATAAGATGACTAACTTACAACCCACTTAATAAGAGACAGAAGCATGAAGCTTTAGAAGTACGATAAATACACCCTCTGGAAACCACATGGACACCAATATCAGGAGAATTGTACCAAGGCATGAAGAATCCAAGAAAACATGATGTGCAACAAGCCTAGAAGGTTCTGAGAACGAACACAAGCAGCAAAGAAGAATACATATACACAGTGATGGAGAGCATGTAATTAGGCATTGAGAATAATTATTACATTAATTAAAGGAGGCATTGAGAATAATTGTTACATTAATTAAAGGTTCTCAAGCAATTGCAGGTCATCGTTACCTATTTTCCATTTACATAATCCAGAAGTCTTTTGTCAAGCTCAAAACGCCCACAAAGAAGTTTCTGCAGTAAAGAATTTGCAAATGGCATCAGCACAGAATTCCAGCATTAACAGAATACAGATAACTGAAATCTCGAGAAGGACAAGTTAAAACAGATTCTAAGATGCCAAATTCAAGTACCTATATTTTCACCAAGGAAGGAATAAGATATTGCTAAGTGTCATGTTTCGGAACAAGCAAATATAGCACAGAGAGCAAAACTAACCTTGTTTTCTCGCTACTAACTTTAACAATCACAAGGCTGAACTGTCTATGACTATTCACTGTGCTTTACGTTCTTATTTGTTAGTTGTTTATCTCTTTCTGTTATTTCAATTTGTTTTTATCAAAATATTTTTAAATAATCTAGTTGTGAAGTTTGAAAAACAGATATTCAAAGTAAACACACATACATGAAATGCTCAGGCAGCGAGTGTGCAAGTAGGTCAACAATAACAACAACAACAACAACAACAACAACAACAACAACACACCCAGTAATATCCCACACCGTGGGGTATGGGGAGGGTAGTGTGTACGCAGACCTTACCCCTACCTTGTGAGGATAAAAAGGCTGTTTCCAATAGACCCTCGGCTTAGGAAAGTATAGGCACCACATTAATGAAAATATAGACAAGAAGGGACAATACCAAGAAGCCATATAAATGCAGAATAAAAACAACCAGATAGTAAGGTGATCAACAATCAAAGAAACAACGGTTAGTCATAAAAACCTACTACCAACAGAAAGCGAGACTGCGTGCCAATACTACTGTTATGAACACTCTAGACTACCTACTCTACTATCCTAATCTTCGATCTCCATACCTTCCTGTCAAGGGTCATGTCCTCGGTCAGCTGAAGTTGCACCATGTCTTGCCTAATCACCTCTCCCCACCTCTTCTTTGGCCTACCTCTACCTATCTGTAGGCCCTCCAATGTCAACCTCTCACACCTCCTCACCGGGGCGCCTGTGCTCCTCCTCCTCACATGACCAAACCACCTAAGTCGCGCTTCCCGCATCTTGTCCTCAATAGGGGCCACACCCACCTTGTCGCGAATAACCTCATTTCTGGTCCTATCTAATCTGGTGTGCCCGCACATCCATCTCAACATCCTCATCTCTGCTACCTTCATCTTCTGGACATGAGCGATCTTGACTGGCCAACACTCAGCCCCATACAACATCGTTGGTCTGACTACCACTATGTAGAACTTACCCTTAAATTTCGGTGGCACCTTCTTGTCACACAAAACACCGGAAGCGAGTCTCCATTTCATCCATCCCGCCTCAATACGATGTGTGACATCTTCATCAATCTCCCCACCCCCCTGAATAATAGATCCAAAGTACTTAAAACTCCCTCTCCTAGGGATGACCTGCGAGTCCAGCCTCACCTCCCCTTCCCCTCCTTGAGTCTCGCCACTGAACTTACACTCCAAGTATTCTGTCTTGGTCCTGCTCAACTTGAAACCTTTAGATTCCAGGGTTTGCCTCCATACCTCTAATTGCGCATTCACACCATCTCGCGTCTCGTCAATCAATACAATATCATCTGCAAATAGCATGCACCACAGCACCTCCCCTTGGATGTGGCGCGTCAGTACATCCATCACCAGAGCAAACAAAAAAGGGCTGAGTGTCGACCCCTAATGCAACCCCATCATCACCGGAAAATGGTCTGAGTCCCCACCTACCGTTCTCACTCGGGTCTTTACTCCATCATACATGTCCTTAATCAACCTAACGTAGGCAACAGGTACACCTCTAGCCTCCAAACATCTCCACAAAACCTCCCTCAGAACTTTATCGTACGTCTTTTCCAAGTCGATGAACACCATATGCAAGTCTTTCTTTCTCTCCCTATACTGCTCCATCAATCTCCTAACAAGGTGGATGGCTTTTGTAGTCGAACGCCCCGGCATAAACCCAAACTGGTTCTCAGAAATACACACTCCTCCTCACCCTTAGCTCTACCACTCTCTCCCAGATTTTCATAGTATGGCTAAGCAACTTGATACCCAATTTTGGATATCACCCTTGTTCTTGTATACAGGAACCATCGTGCTCCACCTCCACTCTTCGGGCATCTTCTTCGTTCTAAAAATGACATTAAATAACCTAGTGAGCCACTCCAAGTCTGCCTTGCCCGCACTCTTCCAAAACTCCGGTAGATTTCATCCGGCCCGGTCGCTTTGCCCTTGCTCATCTTATGCATAGCCCCCTCAACTTCATCAACTCTAATCCGCCTACAATACCCAAAGTCACAACGACTCACGGAGAGTTCCAAATCACCCAGGACAATGTTCCTGTCCCCCTCCTCGTTCAAGAGACTAGGGGAGTAGGTCTGCCATCTCCGACGGATAAGCCCATCATCCAACAAAACTCTACCTTCTTCGTCCTTGATGCACTTCACTTGGTCCATTTCTCGCGCCTTGGCTAACCTGAACAACCTCTTATCAACACCTCGTCCCTCGGGTTCCTCATATAAACGACTAAAAGCTGCAGTCTTGGCCGCTGTAACTGCTAACTTTGCCTTTTTCTTAGCCAACTTATAATGCTCCCTATTCGCCATCTTCTCCTCGTCTACACTTTCCACTAGCTGCAGATACGATGCTTTCTTGGTTTTCACTTTTCCTTGCACCTCTCCATTCTACCACCAGTCTCCCTTGTGACCACCAAAGTAACCCTTTGAGACCCTTAATACCTCTCTCGCGACTTCCCTAATGCACTGCGCAGTCGTGGTCCACATAGCACTTGCGTCCCCACTACTTCTCCAAGTCCCCCATAGTCACCAGCTTGGCCCCCAGCTCCTACGCTTTAGCTTCCGTCAAGACTCCCCACTTGATCCTATGTTGGCTATACATCGCCTTTTTCCTCATGATCTCAAGGTCCATGACCAGGAGCCTATGGAGGGTCGAGAGGTTTTCACTCGGGATGACCTTGCAATCCGTGCAAAGACCTCTATCGGACTTCCTGCAGAGTAAATAATCAATCTGAATCTCGGCCACCGAACTCCGGAAGGTGACCAAGTGCTCCCTCTTCTTCGGGAAACTCGTGTTTGCTATCACCAAATCAAATGCTCTAGTAAAGTCCAGCAAAGACGTTCCTCCTCCGTTTCTATCTCCAAAACCAAAGCCACCATGCACATCAGCCACCGAACTCCAGAAGGTGACCAAGTGCTCCCTCTTCTTCGGGAAACTCGAGTTTGCTATCACCAAATCAAATGCTCTAGCAAAGTCCAGCAAAGACGTTCCTCCTCTGTTTCTATCTCCAAAACCAAAGCCACCATGCACATCATCATACTCCCAGACGACGCTCCAATGTGGCCGTTAAAATCTCAACCTATGAAAAGTTTCTCGGTATGCGGGATACCACACACCATCTCATCCAAATCCTCCCAGAAACGCCTCTTGACTTCCTCATCCAAGCCTGCGTGGGGTGCGTACACACTGATTATGTTCAAAGTAAAACCTCCAACAACTAGCTTAATAGTCATCAACCTGTCATTCACCCTGTCATTCACCCTTTTAACCTCCACCACTAGTTCACGGAGGTCCTTATCAACCAAGATATCTACCCCGTTCGTGCCCCCACCCTCCCAGAATACCAAAGTTTGAAACTACCCACATCCCGCGCCTTATCTCCTACCCACCTAGTCTCTTGTACACAAGCTATATTAATCTTCCTTTTCTCGAGAATCTTCGCTAACTCTACATATTTTCCAGTCAAAGTTCCTATGTTCCAAGACCCCACTCTCAGCCTAGTAGCTCCCTTAGCCCTCTTACCCCCTTACCCTCCGCACCCCCTCCCTTAGCACTCTCAGCCTAGTAGGTCAACAAGCTCAGAGAAAAATTTCTTTGATAAGAAATCCACAACAATCGTATAAAAGAATCACTTGGAGACCGAGGTGGTAAGAAGCTAGGAGGGCCAAAAGAGGAAAGTGTTCCATTGTCCTATTCCATGTGATTGCAATGGTGGAGGAGAAAAAATATTAACGTGGAGTTATTTTGGCAGGGAAAGCATCATATTTTGGTTGTGTTTGAACTTTTGGTAGAATTTTTTAAAAGTCAAAAGGATTAATGAAGTCATATATTAGAATCTAGATTTATATAGAATAGGATAAGCAAATCAATGTAATGATGTCAAGTGTCATAATAAAAATTCAACAAGTGTTAAATTTTAGGACAAAATTAGTTAGGTTAGTTAATAATTAGTTACTCTTTTTGAATTTGAATTTAAAATAATTAAATATTTAAAATAATTAAATATCTATATATTTATAAGAAATCTATTATAAAAAAGGAAAAAATATATAAATATATAACTTCAATGTAGATATATATAAAATAATAAGACTAATTTATTTTTTGAGATGAGAAAGTTTTTGAATAATAATTCATACGGTCATGTTATATGCTATATGGATAAGATAAAACTAAAGACAAAAACATAAAAAATAATTTTAAAAAATATGAAGATATAATTTAACTTCTAATGTAGTAATCTTAATAAAAAAAATTAAACGTTCAGATTACGTACAAATCTATCTATATAGAATAGGAGAAGCAAATCAATGTAATGATTCCGAGTGTCACAATAAAAATTCAACAAATGTCGGACAAAATTAGTTAGGTTAGTTAATAATTATTTACTCTTTTTAAATTTAAATTTAAAATAATTATATATATATATATAACTTCAATTTAGAGATATATAAAATAACAAGACAAATTTATTTTTTGAGATGAGAAAGTATTTGAATAATAATTCATATGGTCATGTTGTATGCTCTATGGATAATATAAAACTAAGGACAAAAACATAAATAATAAATTTTAAAAAATAAATAAAATATATGAAGATATAATTCAACTTCTTATGTAGTAATCTCAATAAAAAAATTAAACTTTTATATTAAGTACAAATGGGAAGAAGAATTCAATTTAATTTCTTATTACAAATAATACAAAAATAATAATTATTATAATTATTAGTACATTTATGACATTTATTAGAAGAACTTATCTGTTTAACCTTTAAACTAATTCAATACCATCCATTAAGAAAAATAATATAATAATATTTGTATTGTAGTTAAGCACTAAATAAAAAATCAAAATATTGTAGAATAATAACTAATGTATAAAGAGGAGAATATTATAATGTGATTCTCTCCACACTTAAAATTTAATTGATAAAATTAAGTAAATAAATAATACTCAAAAATATTATTGATAAAATTAAATATCGAACTAATTATGAGAAAGTCATACAGGATAAAGTCAAGTTATATTTCAAGATTAATACAAAATTATATTCGTTGTATTATATTAAATTGGTAATTTATTAAAATTTTATATGATAATTTAATAATATTAAGTAATAGATAATACAATCATATAAGCAATAAATAAAAAAATATATAAATTTATGGGAAAATATAAAAATATAATACCTATAATTAGAATTATGATGAGAAAAGTCGTACATATACACATAATTAAAATCATAATAAACAAATAGTTATAAAGGAAAAATACTAAAAAAAAGAATTTGAAGCGATAGTACCAAATTAGTAAATGTATAGTACCAAGTACTTGCAATTTTAATAAAAGATAAATAAGGAATAAATAATTTATTTGATTACTATATGATGTGTATTCTTTGATTATGTATAGATTTTATTATATTTCTGCACACTATATTAAAAAGTAAAATAATAACTAAGATTTAATAAAATAATATAATATATTAGATCATAATTTTACAAGATTAATATTACGTCAAATTATCCGCGCATCGTGGGGGTTCTAACACTAGTGTGTCTGAAATACACAACATCTTATATTCATTGAACTAGGTTTTCAGAGATATTCTGTATTTAGTAGAATATTTACTTGCCTTGTTAGGAGTAGAGAAGAATTTAACATATTGTTGTGGCAAAGATCAGTTGGACCAGACTATAAAGTAGCCCAAATCTTCACCAGCACACGATTGCCTAATTTGTGATCAGATGTTAACGAAGAGATTGGGTCTCTACTTCTCTTCTATGGGTTCCCAGGCTTACTTAAGGAAAGGTCCTAACTAAACGAGTCATGTATGGAAACTTTTTGTAGGGAACTGGACTTAGGCTAACATTGGCTAGTCCTAAGACAAGGAAAGCACTAAGGGATGTGGCAAAAAAGCGGGAAAATAGCTGAAGCCAATTGAATTTGACTGATCAGTTGTGCATATACTATATCCAGAACTGTGCAAGATGTGTTATACAAGAAAAGATAGTCTTTAACAGGCTCAATTTATCATCCAAGTCGGAGATGGTTCCAATGAAAAACAAATTATAAACGCCAAATATACGGAAACAGAAAAAGGCATAAAGTGAAGCAAACAGTTTAAATATGCAATAGGATATATTAGATCCGCTTGGGAACAGAAAGAGAGGGCGTACAACACAGTTGCACCATATATGGTAGCAGAGGATACCTTCGTAATGGTAGGACCAAAAACATATGGCTCAGAATCGAACTCTGGAAAGCGTGCAACCTCTATAGCATTCTCAAATAGAATGTACACTGGAAGTTGGTTCAAGCTTCCTGCATTAGATCTCCAAATGAACCAATCAATACAAAAGTCAAACTAAACAGGATTAGCACTTCAACACCACAAAACCAATAAATCCAGCTCATATAACTCATGTAACGGTAGAATAAACAATAACACACCAAGAGGAATGCCAATTTTTTCAGCAGCATTAGGGAAGAGTCCAATATCAACCGTCCCAAAAGATAAATTTGCATTTGAGTATCTGTTCAAGAAAATATATATGAAAGTGCATTTCCAACAAACAAAAAAAGCTCTCAAAAAGTACAAATTTGGGTGAACAAATAACTAACTTCATAAAATGCTTTTCGTAAGTTTGTATGATAGTTTTGATCATAATGGAGCATAGCACTCACGTTATTGAGAGTTCTGGGAAAAAGGAACTTGTGCATACGCAAGCCGGTGTGGAGAAAGCACGAAATTCGACCTGCCAAAGGTGACTATCAGTAAAGTATAAGAGGGAACAAATACAGATATTTGTATTAGTTAAACATTCTAATCAAGCAGCATGCTTGCTCTATTTAGCATCATTTACTCAATTCATTTACTGTAATTTTGAAAGAATTTTAACTAAATTTGCTAGTTTGCTTCTGTAATACATACACGGAAGAATCTGAAGAAAAAAAAGAAATAGATATATGGAAGAAAAGGGAGAGTATGAATTGACGGAGAGCACTTAGGCACAACAAGAATAAAGTTAACAACATAGTGCTGACAACAGTACAGATCCAAGAACATTCAAAGTTTGTTTGCTCAACTACTCAAGGAATACAGGATAATGCAAAAGCTTATATAGCAGAAAGGAGATTTTCAAAGACCAGGTCTTTGTAAGTTTCTGTTCACACAAATACCTTTCAAGAGTATGCACCAAATCTCCTAAGCTTTCACAATCACTAAAATAGAAACATTTATGCTTTTTTACCTTCAGAGGGCCACAACACTAAGTAGAAAATACATACAAAAAACTGCAGAGAACCAACCAGCCAAAATCGTGATGTATTCCCTTCAGTAAGCAAAGTCTCCAACTGCAATGGTGTCAAATGATTTGAAGAACCTGGACATTTACATTAACACTCAGTGTACCTTTTTATTTTATTTTTATAACCACACTCCGTGTACTCTATTATGCCAAGATAACTATAGAAAAAACTATTGTAGCCTCACAGGAAGCTTATCTAAGTACGGTAAACCAAACAATAGGAGTAGCAAGAGTACCTAGTCCTTCATATGGAGGCTGCTGCGCTATAATGTGTATAACTGGAAGGAAGAAATCGACAAAATGAAAGAATTAGATAAAATTACCAAGTTCAGACGATATTCTCAAATAAGCGTAACAATGAAATTGGAAAGGTTAAGAAAGTCAGTAAGTCATCCAACTACTAAATAGATTCCTCATAGTGCTTATACATGGATCGCATTATGACAACAATCTTAGTGTTTTTTAACCTTCCCATCAAGTTTCAGCTAGATTTTATCGGAACTGAAAACTAGAGTAGGACCCACCTAGAAATGCCACTGTGTACCAAAGCGCCAAGTGATAATCCAAAACTAAAGCAATGGCAGTAAGGAAAATCTGAAAAGAATCAATTTTGAGTTAAATATTACCAAAGTAAATAATAAGAATTTAATGGAAGCTATAAAGGAACACTTGGCTGCAAATAGTAATGAAATTAAAAAACAGAATTCCCATAATAAATATGATGTTCAAGTATGCACAAACTTAGTAAGTTAAAGATTTGCAAATCAAGTTATCAAAAAAGCTAAATATTTGCAAATTAGAAGTAATTCGTTCTGAACAAAATTGAGTCATATTCAGTTATTTGAAAACATAATATGCATCATGATGACAGAGAGCAGAATAATATGAAGATAAAGGGAGTAAAAGAACAGATATAACCTTAGCAAAAAATAAAGTATCATGAATGAAGGATTCCCAGCTTTCTGTCTTTACAATCTGTCATGCATAAAAGTAAAACAACAATGTCAATTCAACAAGTATACATAGATTTCTCCTTTTCAGGTCACAATTTTTACCTTCACAACAGCCAAGACGCAGTATGCAACAAACACTTGAATTTCCTGCCAATGAAACAGCAAACTGTCAGCATATGCACAAATGAAAGTATGAGTGAGTAATAAACTGAAACTACCCAAGGGTGTGGCTTAGTGGTCAATGCAGTGGGAGGAAAACCATAGAGGTCTTAGGTTCAAATCCTAGCGGAGTCAAAAAAACACTAGTGATTTACTTGTGCCGATGGGAGGTAGCACATACCCGGTAGGATTGTCAATGTGAAAATTTTTCAAACAATTATATTACATAGGAAAATCATTCTCATCATCTATTGTTTTGTATCAATATGGCTGCACATACAAAAAAACCTTATGTAAATAAAGTGTAAAGTGAGACTCAAGTAGAGAAAGGGCAAATACTCGTTTAAGAAGGAAAGAGTTGCGAGCAGGAGAGAGGAGCTGAGAAGCGGAGAATCGAATGGGGATGTAGGAGAAGAAAACGAGCAAGTGAAATAGGTAATAAGGCTCCGACACCATCCGATTTAACGATCTCACTGGATCGTAAGTATATTCCTGATTTCGTTGAACACACGGTCCGCCATTGTTGTTTTTTGACATAGCTTTTGCTTATGCCAATGATCCGACTTCGTATAGCTTCTTTGTTGAAAAACCAGAGAGCTTACTGAGTTTGTAAAATGCGAAATGCTAAAAATTATTTCACTTGAACTGGGAAGAAATCTAAGGCACCCAGCTTGATTAGATTTTAGAACTTGACCCAGTTACTAAAGTGAGAGTTATTTGCGTTTTGCACCCTAATGTATGCAACCTTTTTAATATTGTACCATATTCTTTTATCTTTTATTATTATTAACTTCCTAACATATCTATTTCGTTGCAAAATTATAGAACTTGTTCTCATTTTATTTTTCTAGAAAACTGGTGATTTTATATTAGTGCATCAACATAACACATTATACAAATGTACCTTTAGCATCTCGTACAATCAAACTTGGAAAAAACTTATCCCAAAATATTACTTTCAAGGAATAAAAAATCTAGCTAAACAATGAGATGTTTTTGCTCAAACTTCTAGGAATATATACAAAATCAACATGATGAAGCAAGTTGGTTAGCTCCCAAATATCTTCATATGTCACTTCTATCTCTCGTGAAATAGCTACTAGTTTCTGTCTTATGATTAGATAGAATCTTGATAGTCTTCCAAATATTACTAATAGCACATTAAAAGCCTCATTTCTATCTCTCATGAATTAACTAGTCGTTTCTACATTATATGAACAATATTCTTAGGGTAAGATAAAATCTTCACATTCTTCCAACTATTACTAAAAGCACATTGAAAAGCATTTTTAAGCACATTTAAAAGCGTTTTTTATAGCAAGCGCTCCAGCAGTCATGACAACACCAATATTGTCCTTTCTATCATCAAGAAAAAGCATACATGATTCAATCAGCCAAGACAATTTATTTCATTGGGAACAAAGAAGGGGAGGGGAAAGGGAGAAATGGAAATCCAAGTAATGGATTGACATTCATATTTGGGGTATGATCCTGTATTCCTGTCAGAATAAATATTACATCTTGTTTAATTTTCCTTGAAAACTTCATCTGTACAAATATAGATTGCGTAAGTAGTATTTTCTGCGAACTTCCATATTGAAGAATGAGGATATAATCCGCCCATAGTCACGTTATAAAATATGGTGTTAATGTGTAACCCAGACAAGCTGTACAACAAGATAAGTATATAAAGCTTCAAATCATTTAATAATCCAAGCTAAAACTATCTTCTGATACATACATTAGCATCAGCCATGCTCAAAATAAAGGCATACACACTGATAACTCATCATTGCCGAAAAACATAATTGATCTCAGGTTCTTTTCCCCACTCTACATCCCTCCCCCTTTTCGCATTTAGTTCGTGCATAATATTGACATGATATATACTAGTACTAGTACGTGGATTGGCAACTGTGTCGCCTTTCAAGCTAAGACATCTAAGAAGTTCTTGTACCCATTCATGGCTAGTCTTCTTCAATCACCTCCCTGTTCTCTCCTTTACATGGACCATAAGCTCTACTACAAGCAATATAACACAGTAGGTTAACCACGCTTAATCCTGCAAGAACCAAATAATAGTAGTCGAAATGACCCTTGTTTATATTGCTTGATACCCAGCTCTCCTGCCCTCCTCCTCTCGTCAATTCGTTGATAGTACTCATTATAAAGCTCGCTAGTAAGCTTGCCACTCCCATACCAACTCCTAATAGAGCAGAAGCTACACTTGACATGCTTCTAGGAAATTCTGAAATATAAAATTCGTTTTGGCCGATGGCATTTAGGGCCTCTGCAAAGCCACCAAGGCAATTTTGGGGAAGTAGCCACATTGCTGACATAGGGATCACGCTTTGTGGATCATCCGAGTACCCCTCCTTGATTGCAATACTTCTCCGGACACCTTCCACAACTGCCATCACTAAGACTGACAGGAAGGAAAGAAACATCCCAAACCCCATTCTCTCTTTCGTGCTGAAATGAGCAGGTTTCCCGGTCAATTTTGATGCTATGGGAAGAACCAAACGATCATAGAGGACAATCCAAAGAATAGCAGCGATGACAGCAAAGATTCCAAAGGAGGCAGCTGGGATTTCAAAGCTTGAACCTATATGCCGATCCATGGTAGTCGCTTGAAGTACTGGAAAAGAGGTCTGGCTTATATTTATGTTCATGATAGCTCCCGTCAACCAGATTGGAACAACATTGAGTAGTGCTTTCAGCTCCTCTACTTGATCTACAGTGCAAAGACGCCAAGGATCTGTTGCTTCTCCATCTGGGCTCAAATCCAGCTGAGGATCTTGTACAATGCAAGCCTTATTCAGAAACCTAAAGGCAAGAAATTGAAGATAAAATGCAATACAAACAAGTATATCAGGAACAAAAAAACATCCAGTAGCTTTATGAATATTGAACAGCATGACATTAGGACCCTTAAACAATAAAAAGCTGGATACAGGAGCACATTGAGTTATATTTGTTATCAGCTAACACAGGTCGATGCAATGAACTTCACAATTTCCTATAGAGGTGAGAGAAGTGCAACAGTAATAAAATGATGGATCACATAATAGTTTAGTTCAGGATGAAAGAGCATACAGGCTAAATAAGCAAAAAATAATTTACCATATTGATAGGTTCTTTTTCAAGCATATACAGAAAGTAAGATGACCAACAGAAAAGCTAACAATTGGTAAGAATGAAGTTACCTAAGTTTTTCACTAGGAAGAACTATCACTGATCCTTTCTTCTGATGGTATAGCATATCTTCACTCTGTGACGACAATCTGAGACATCTATTTCTGTAAGAGGCTACAATCACTTGAATTAACCCAGTGATTAAGCTCGATTTAGGCTTCAGCTTCACGTAGAATGGATTACCCAAAAATATTAAAAGAGTTGAAAACAACATTAGCAAAACAGGAGCTCCAAAACCTAAAGCCCACCCCATGTTGACTTGGATATAAACAAGACACGTGAGAGAAACCAGGACAGACAAAGCATACACGGCATAGTACCAGCTGAAGTAGCTCTCTATTGCACGCGCATTTTCTTGATATACTTCCCGTTTCAACTGATCCGAACCAAATGCTAAAGATGAGGATTTGATTGCACCTGCTCCAATGGCAACGAGGCCCAAAGAGGAACACAGGAAGAAGAGTTGGAACATCTCTGCTGATCTGCAAATGCTGTTGGAACCGATACAGGGTGGAGGTCTTGCTTGCGGAATCACTGATGTCAGCCAAAACAGAAACATCCCCTTCAAAACACATTGAATATCTAGAATTATAATTGGTGAATTTACCAAGTTTAAGCAGATCATTATGATTCTTCATATTACAAATTTGCAACAGATGGGTGATAATGATTCCTCCAATTCTCAAATTTTGAAGAAGGATCAAGCAATTAATGGTGATTGCTACCTCCTCCTCCTTCCCTCAAGTCAAAAGCTGATGGCTCAGTCGCATCAAATGGGAACACAGGTTGTGCTTTTATTTGCATGATCATACTGGTAAGTTTATGGCTGCTATTTCTAAAACTTTGGGTAAACATAGAATGACATTTGCCGAGACTACATGATATTCATGTTAATCGCAGCTTTGTATCAGAGGTGGATAATTGAATGTGACCCTAATTTGTTAGTTACAGTCATACAAGGTGCTGCAAACATACAAAGGCAAATACAAGATATTGTGCTGAAGATTAAATACTTACTGAGCCTTCTAACCTACAAGTTGAATTATTGTTATGGTGAGGCCAATCGAAATAATAGATTACTTAGCTAAACAGTGCTCCTTGAATGTGGAGTCTGAATTGCCTTTGGCTGTACTAATAGCTGCTTTGCTAAGTCTACTTCGTTCAAATGCTGCTCAAGCTCCCGTATTTAGGTTCATTAAGCTTGGACATTAGTTTCTCTTTACAATATACTCAAATCTTTTGCACAGAAGAATCCTTTCCTTCTTGCATTTACTTACATGTACATGCATCTATTTGTAAAGAGATTGGGGTTTGTCCATTTCTCTTTTAGGCATAGAGGAGGAAAGGTCCCCTTCCCTTTTGTACAAATTTTCTAAAATATTACTAATAGAATATCTCACCTAGAGCTCCAAGGTTGAAACTAGTTTCTTAGAAAAGATTATGGGAATATAATTAGGATTAGGACCTAAAACGGATGGCTAAAATGGTTACTTCCTGTAACTTCTTACATATTGCACTTTGTACATCCCAGTTTTAGACTGACTGCACCAGAGTCTGGCTCAATAGCTTTCTAAGCACTACCGATACTGTCTCAGTTAGCACACCACAATGACAAACTAGACCAAGCTATCACATTCAAATCACAAGACCTGTAATTCATTAAGACGATCTCATCTGAAGGACCTTCTTCCTAATGTCTTAAAAAGGCAATCAGTCAAATACAAGCTATTTGTACATTAAACAAAATAAAGAAAGGAAACGAGTTATATATGGACATTCATACTGTCGCCATCGTCTAAATGAAAGTGTGGTAAACAAGACTAATGGATGGGAAGGACACGTCTCACACACGTAAGTGACAAACACTAGTATACAAATATAAAAGGTCCAGAAGATTCCATAAGGTTCATCATAGGTCATAATCAACCAACAAGCAATTAAAAAGCATGAACTTTACCACAAGGGTAACAACAGATCCCAGTCCTATCATCTTGAACCGGCCCACAAAAGAATCCGCCAGAAAGGCCGCAAGAACTGGAGCAATGTTGGTAGTTGCTGACCAGATGTAAAGAATGTTGGACCCAGTAGTCATATCCATGTGATATTCATTCATCAAATACAGAATCAGATTAGGAGTTAGAGCATTAGTCGCCGCATTCATCAAAGCCGCATTTCCTATTCAAAATCAGAAAAACAAAAGGCCAAACAGAGAATTAGAAGACTACCCATCTGTTTCATTGGAATCTCCAAGCACAAAAAAACTACTCCCCCGTCCCATTCTTTATGTGATGCAGGTTGACTTCACTTTGACTGGGCACGGAGTTTAAGAAAGAAAGACTTTTGAAACTTGTGATCTAAAACAAGCCACAATAGATATGTGTGGCTATAAATCATCTAATAAAGGTGAAATGGGAAGTTAAAAATAAATTATTTCTGAATATTAAAAAAGATAATTCTTTTTAAGACACACTCAAAAGGAAAGTGTTTCACATAAATGAGGACGAAGGGAGTATCAAATTCAAGCTAGTTAAAGAGCAAAAGTCGTCCTACTACTGAGCCAGGATCAAACTCTTCCTTTCCGGTTACATTGGCTTGGCCGCATTCATAAAAACGCATTTCCTAACCAAAATCAAAAACTAAGAGATTAAACAGAGAATTAGAGGACCCCACCCCCAACTGCTTCATTGGAATCTCCAAGGACAAAAACATTACTACCTTCGTCCCATTTTATGCGATGCACTTTGATGCCTTTGACCGGGCACGAGCTTAAGAAATAAGGAATAGTTGCACGAGTTTAAGAAACAACGAATTGTTTTTAAAATAAATAATCTCATAAAGGTAAAATGAGAAGTTTACAGTTAAAGTGTTTCTAAACGTAGAAATGTACGGGCATCACATAATTTGGGACAAAAGGAGTATCAACTTCAAGCTTCATAAACAGCAAAAGTCGCAGCATTCATCAAAGCAGCATTTCCTAACTAAATTAAAAATAAAATAAATGATCAAACAGAGAATAGGACTCCCCAACTATTTTTTTTTTAATGAGTGTCCAGGTCAGCTTGCGCACACAACTTGACTATTCTACCAAATACCTGCTATCTCATGCCAACACAGGTACCGAGTAACACTGTCCGTCAACAATTAGGCACAAGGAAAGAAATCACAAGTATTTTTTACTTCATGGTTCTCCCTCCCTACTTCGTTGACCACTAGATCCTTAGATGCGACTCACCAACTATTTCATTAGAATCTCCATGAACAAAAATATTATCAAATTTAAGCTCCGTAAAGAGCAATTGCAGGTGTTTATCAAGAAATTAACACACAAATAAAGTAATTATGTTACGGGTACGACATACCAAGTATGAAAGGAAAGGTTCTGAAACCACCCTTTTGAGTTTCAGAAGCATCTAGCAAAGGCTGTTCGATCATTTCGCCTTTTTCACCTGAAGAATTCTCCATGTTTTAACTTTGTAGCATCAGAGACACACTCAACTCAGAGAGTAAAGACAGTTACTCTGCGACAGAAACGAAGCGCATAACAATTTTAATACTACTAGCTAATACAGTATATACAAACAAAGAGCAACAAAATCCCGAGGAGCTGGCGAGAAGTTATTTGACTTGACCCTACCTCTTCCGCGTTTCCTTTTTTCCATGACGTACGTGTCCATGTTCTCTGTCAAGTTTTGTTACTTAACTCTTACTTTTTCTTTTTCTTTTTCTTGTTTTACCAACTTAAATCTGACTTCAGATATTTTCTTTTCTGAAATAATAGTATTATAATTATCCTTATTAGTAGTATTAATTATTCTATACAAGTATTTCAAAACGTGGGACTTTCGGGTTATAAATAATGCTCAGAGAATCTAGTAAAGAGTTTCATTAATATTTTATAACCACTTAAATGTCAATGATATAATTAAAATTAAAAAAGAATTCTAAAATTTATGCACAAACAATCTGGGCACATACTCCCTATCAGGAGCGAATTCGTCAAAAAATTACATTATATATATAAGGTAAATTTTGATTAGTACCTCTATATGTTATATTTTGAATTCTCCTGGTACATTCAAAAGGTATAGCTCAGACTCAGTGGTCAAAAGAATTTAAAATATTTGTTAGGTTGTTAGTTCAATTCTCACTTACCACAATCTTTTTTAATTTTTTTCTTTTTTGAACCCGGACCGCAACCTACCATTTTCCAGTTTTGATTGGCGAGAGAAAAAACTTTGATGTTTAGTTTGGTGGAATTTTTGCTTTCCCAAACTTATATTTTTATTTAATGAAATGGTAAAGCACATTTACTTTGCGACATCTGACTTGAAAACATAAAGAGCGAAATTAGATGAAAAATGGACCGTATTGGCGTATTGCCAAATTGGCATCTCATCTCGTGAATATGTATGGACCGACCTCTTTATGCCTATGAACGCGTGTTATGTTTTGGACTCGAAAATTGACTTCAGTTGGTTTCCAAGAAGAGTCATTTTCAATTAAGCGAAAAACAATTTCTTTAGAAAAATGTTTTCTTGAATAAATAGTTTAGCCAAACATATGAAAATTAAACAATATCCTTCATACCAAGCACTCCTAGTGTTTTATTATACCAACGTAAAAAGTTATGTAGATGTTTCCTCTGTTATTTTCGCAATAATTATGCATAATATTTTTTTCCACAACATAGTTGACCTTTAAATTCCATTGCAATAATCACCCATACAAAGCTATGGCTAATTGACGTTTTACGCACATTTGATCATCCTTGTTTGCATGCAAAATTACTATAGGCATAACAGTTTCTGCATACACACATATAAGTTTATGTTCGATCTAATATTGAAAAATAGTTAAGTAGACCTTTTAAAAATGACACAAGTTAATTATTTTATGATAGGGGGTTAGTTCTTGTATTACGAAATATTTGTCAATTTTTATGCTTCTATTGATCTGAATTAAGTGAATTTTAACCAACATGGAAGAGTGTAATTACTATAATTTCAATATGATGAAAATTACAGCTTATTATATTTTTAATGTAACTGCATATTTAAATTATATAGATATAAAATTTAATCAATGAAATAATTTAACTCAAGATATTTGTCAAAATTCTCAATAAGCAATTTTTGTAAAATAAATTGAAGTTATAGATTTTTAACTTAGGTATAACATGTATTTACTCTTTCTTTTAAAGTTAAAGCCAAATTAAGTGTTCTATTCAATTTGAAAATTTAAACACCAAAAAACAACTTTTATTAATACAAAAAGTAACTTTATAACATGTGAACGATTTGTTTGATATCTGTCAGCATCAAAATTTGTAAGGGATCTTTACACAAATAGCCAGCCATATTAATTCTTTACTTTTTCTAACCATATACACAGATTATACATAATTAATACATAAATTGTGCATATATTATATATTCACCGGTTATTTTTAGTTTAAGTGAATGGATGAGCGGCTATTTGGGTTAATTCTTCAATTTGGTAACTCTATAATGAACTGTATATGCAATTGCTCATCACCATGTACATGTAGGCCTGTATGGACCAAGGATAAGACTACCATTTCGACTGTTTAGTCCTCATAATTCAAGGAAAAAGTGCATAAATAGCCACTTTTAAGGTTGTTATTTGAGCAATAACTAACATTGTATTTCTACTACTGGAATATAAGCTTTTTGGGGCAGTAGATATAGTAGGTATATTGGGGTTCTTATTTGCTGCAACTATAATATTATGTTCCAAAACCTCAGCAAACAGCAGATATAGTAGTCATAGATTGAAGAAAATCACCATATAGTTGCACATAGGATTTTCTTATGTAAATGCTTAGCTAATTTATGTCATCAAATAGATATGAAGTGAATGTAACAGAAAGTTCTAGAGTCAAAGTATAATTAGCTGATGTAAATAGGTATATTTGGTTGAAGTAAAACCTTTTGATTTTGACCAAAAAAAGAAAGTTAATAACTAGTAACATTTACAATGTATTTAAATTTTAACCACTTGCAACATACATATGAAGTTTGAATTGGTATTGTTTAACTTCAGCCACAACAAGTTCAAGAGGAAGAAGAAGTTGTGTTTGTCATATTTTTCAATATTCCAACATGTAGCTTCCTTTTATTCCCTATAAGTAGCAAATCACAGGCTCCAGTTTTCATTAACCATTCTACAAATTATATTGACAACAATTAATTTCTCATTTCATACTTATTACCCTACTTGACTAATTCAAGACAATTCTTTGAAAACGTGTATTATTTTGAGAACCCAAATACGAGGTGATTAAGTCTATTATGGAATTCACAAATACTTATCAATTGTTGTAGCACAGTCACATACGATCCAATTCTGTTCAAAGGCAAGAAAGATGGTGACTTCGTATAATATATCTTTATTATGAATAAGAAGCAGAGAATAACAGAATAAGAAGAAGAAGCATAGCAGTAAAGTCTAAATTTTAATTCACTGTAAATTGTAACTATATTTTAAATAGAACCATTAAAAATGGTTAATAATTCAAAATTTAATCAAATTGGAAATATCCAATCCACTACCTACAAATGAAGCTTATAATCCAACGCAGTTACGTATCTCACTAAGTTTCACAATATTTATATTTGTCCAAAAAATGCAATCAAGTTACTATTCCACCGTGACTTGCAAGAGACATTGCATAAGTACAGTCAACCATACGATCAGTTGATGAATAATTATATTAACTAGGTATGTAGAGCATAATTTTAATGATATATGGATCATGATAAAATATTAATATATTATTTGGAGCACAATTAGAAAGTAGTTTGGGTGCATTAACATTTATTATTTCTTGTTAAATAGCATTTAGATGTAAGGAATACCATCCTAATGAAAGCATGATTCTTTTCCCTATATCAATAATTAAGATGACATAATAATTTAGAAAGGCAATATTGGATAACACGACTTTAGGCATGAAACTTGCTTCTATGGCTCATGTACAAACAGAAAAACTCATATGAATTGACCTGGATGATCCATGAGGGAGGGGATATAAAACTCGTAATAGTCGCTACATTCTGGATGTGTCGCTTTCCTAATCAAAAGATACGCTTTCCTAATCAAAAGATAGAAAAGTATTCCTTCTCCGAAATTATGGGATAACCTTTTCGATTATTAGTAGCGACCTCGTGAGGTAGCCTTATATAATGATGGATATCATACAATTGATGCACAACAATCAATCCAATTTAGTTTAATTTAAATATTACTTTTAAGCGTTTCTTATTATATTTACCCTTTACAAGCTTTCTTAGTTCTAATTATAGCCAATGCTAGCCTCGATCCATTATCTTTTACAAAATTTCAGTATGTGACTCATAAAAGTAGGATATCTTATTTAGTAATGTCGGGAACCCTCATACGAAAAACTCAATTTTTTTCTTTATGATTAATCATATATTCAAAAAACTCAAAAACTTTTTTATAGTGAAGATTAGGCTCACTTATCAATCTAATCCTTATCTTTTATCCTCAACAATTCTTTGGCATAATCGATGGGACACTCAAGCGCGAGTGCATAAGTTATATTTTTGTTAGACAAAAGTTAGCTAGGCGTACAAATGATCACGTCCAATTATACTCTCAAATTCAAAGTAGTACGGTCGATTGTAATAATAAACACAATAAAGGTTGGAGACGAACCCACAAGGAGTATGATGTGTGCTAGAATATTCAAGAGTGTGTCAATTCAGTGAACTCAAAATAATATCCAAACAACACATTGATTTTTGCTATTACTTTTAAAATTATGACTATAGAATTTAATCAAACACTTAGAATGCGAAAATAATTAAAAAATAGTAATCAATGAGAGAAAACAATAGGGTTGCTCTCCTTCGTGTATGTTATGCTATGGGTATAGATGTATTCGATTTCAATCAATCAAACATGTATTATGACAAAAATATCAATAATACCGACTTATTATTTTCCAACACTAAGAGTTTCTACTTACAAATGCCTTTTCAAGCTATTTAGAGTTATATGCAATACCATTATTTATGCCCAAGTAAAAATCTCCCTTTTCCGAGTTTGATTCTATTAATTGAGATGATATCAATTCCTTAACCCACACAATTTCTTGCTAATTGCTTTATATCTAAACTCGGTTCTATTTTTCCAAGTTAGAACTAAGTGTGATCGACGTTAATCTAGTGTTTACAACTACCAAATCATAGAAGAAAGCATGGATCAATTAGATAACACAATATTTAATCAAAAATAAATCTATATTAATAACCCATACTCATAATACCACTCCGGATTCACAAATCTAGCTAATGAGTTTAGCGAGACATGACAATAAAAGAAATAATCAAATTATCTTCAAATCCTGTCATTGATACTAATGGATAAGAAGAAGAATAAGAATGAGAAATCGTGATGTCACTTGTTAACCCTCAAGAAAACTCATAGTCGCTCGTACAATATTTCTCTATGTCAAAAGTTACTCAAGAAGGACCTAAAAGGTACTATTTATACTAGTCCGAAAAGCTAGACAAAACTATCCGCGTCGGGTCTTGCGTGGCCAAGTTGCATGGCCCACGCAAGATGCATGGCTCAGTGCTCTATTTCTTAAGCTCTCAGTGTGTGACCCGCGCAGCATACGTGGCCACTTCCATAACTTACACTTTTAGCCTCCAAGTTCTTCAACTGTGTTTGTGACTTGAGTGGATGACTTGTGTGGCACACGCATGATGGACTTTTGCTTCTTTAGTTTTCTTCTCCAGTTTTGGCCTGAAATTGATGTTTCTTGCGGCTATTTGATGATTTTCAATCTCTTAGCTCTCACTGTATAGGTCAAAATCTGCCTTAGAATATTTAAGACAAGATGACGCTAAAGGAAGAGTCTTCAAGCCGTCATCAGTCGAGGTTGATCAGGAAGCAACGAGATTCGTGGTCGAGATGTCAACAAGGGTCGAGGTCGAGCACCGTTGGCAAAGTTGTAACGGCTAGTTTTTTAAATAAGATATTAAAGAGAATATTCTAGTGGATACTCTCTGTACTTGTACTATTAGGGTTTGTTAAGAAAATGTCTCATATAAATAGAAAAGGAGATAATGGTATAAGGCATGTGACATTCATTTGATAAGAACAAATCTTTGATTAAAAATACGTTATCTCTCTTACAAAGATACAAACATTACATTTTCATCTAGATTCTTGTTCGTAATATCCCACACTTTTCCGTCAGATCCGAGAATAATTCAAACTTTTTGGGATTTGTCTGTCACTCATCATTGTTAGGAGGGATAGTAAACTAGTTCATACTTTATTGGGTAAATCACTCATTTTATTTACTTAAATGTCATTTATTGTAATTTATTGCTAGTTGTTGCTACATTATTGCTCATACTTTTTGGAATAGTTAATGCTTATTATTGTCAATCCTCCACCAGATCTGACCAACATTAGTCACATTTTCGAAAATAACATCTAGAGATATTATTATTAACTAAGTTTAACCTATTGTTATATTAATTTAACTCTTTTAACCGAAAGTTATACTTTTTGGTCAAATAATTTGGCACAGTCTGTGGGAATTTCTTAGTTAAACTTTTAGTTTCTTCTAGATCTACAGCCAACACGAGCCTCTAACGTTAAAAAAAAAAGGAGAGAGAGATAAAGCAAAAAACAAGATCTCATTACTTTGTACATACAAAATTTTAACATGGCAAGTAACCGAGAAGAAGGGGCGAGAATAATCAATAACCTCCCAATTAACCTCATGAACGTCATCAATGAAAGTTGTGAAACAACAAACGAAGGTGCAACGCCCAATGCCTCCCCTAGGCGAGATGGGTCAACGCCTTCTCATTGCAGCATCACAAAGTCTCTTGGTAAGGGAGCCTCCATATCAGTGGGTGAGAAGACGCCCCCAACTATAAAAAAAGCTCCTCGAAGCATGGCAAACCGACACGCTAACCAACATCCTCAACAAGACCGCCCGGGACCCAGCCACAGAAAATGCAAGAACTTGCATTATACAACCAGCAGACGAGCAACACAACCAACTCCCTCCTCCTCCCACGACAGGTATTACTCACAATATCGTTAATAGTGTAGGCGACGACACTTGAGAGGCGACTCTTTTTGACCTATATGAAGCCTAGCTCGTCTCAAAACAGGGGATATGAAATTTGGGAGCAACTTTTGGAGAGAAGAATGCAAGGAAACAACAGAGACTCTAATTACTTCATCCAATTCTCTCAATACGGAAGTTTATTTGATTTTGTGAATTATGATGTCTTCTTGTTCTTCTAATACTTTTGTGATGAATAAATTTTCCATTATGGAGTAATCTTTCTTAGAGTTATTGAGAGATATTGTGATTTGACTATTATTTTAGGTTTTTACTTTCTGTTAATTGCCTGGATTCATTGAATGAGTTATTAATTGAATTGCAAGGTCAATTGTGATTTTACTTTAATCGAAAGAGAAGTGTTGCTACAATTGGCATTGTGTTATCTTGTTTTGGGTTGATTTTACGCCTCTCATCGGTAATCAAAAGAGTTTAGAAAGTTATATTTAAAAGAATAGTCGAGAGACGTTCTTCGAAAAATCATGCATTCACTGTATTTTTGCATATGTTCATAGAACTTGTCATTAGGTTGGTTAATGGGACTCTATTCATTCGGAAGAAGAATTTGAATCCTTAAGATAACCTAATCATATGTTGAAATCGAAAGAGTCAATAGAAGTTTAGAGTGAACTTAGCATGGAGTTACCCGGAATAATAGTTGATCACATATCCTGTCACAGCCATACTTCTCACCTTGATATTCAATCGTTGTTATTTATTCATTAAATTTCCATTATTTTCTCAAAATCGATAATCTTAGTTTTTATTATTAGTCGATAATAACATAAATCAAATGTTTATCTTCCTGGATAGTGTTAAGCTGAAGGGTTATTGGAACATTATTTAATTCAATCCCTGTGGAGACGATTTAATACTATACTATCTTTGACTAGCATGCCTAAGTTTTATACACTAGTTTTGCGCTCGACAAAAGGGTCGATAAGATACCGACCGCACCTAAGATTTTGCCGAAGAGAGATGACGCGCCCCTAAGCTTTTGTCGAAGAGAGATGCCGGCCAATTCATCGAGCAGCCTTATAGCGATGATGCCGCCCCACATGTCATACCAAAAACCTTTAAAATGCCACCCTACCTCAGGATATATGATGGAACGACCGACCTTGAAGAACATGTGACTCACTATGTCACCATCGTGAAAGGCAATGACCTCGCCAAAGAATAAGTATCTTCTATTTTATTGAAAATTTTCGGTGAAACGCTCACAGGAGGAGAGTTAACATGGTATTCGCAACTACCTGCACATTCCATTGAAACTTTTCAAAGAGATGACCAACAAGTTTGTAACGGCCCATGCTGGGGCCAAGAAGACCGAGGCGAGAGTGAACGACATATTTTCTATTAATAGTCTCCGAGAGAGGGATTGAGGTACTTCCTTGCCGGGTTCAACCGAGTAAGGATGACCTTGTCGAACGTGTCAGAAGGGATGGCGGTCACAGCCTTCCAGAACGGGCATAGTAGGGATGGTTCGAGGGCGACTAGAAAGCTTTTAAGTCAACTGATGAAGTACCCCCCCAACCACTTGGGATGAAATACACAAGGTCCGAGCAGATGAGGACGACCTCAATGGGCTAAATCATCGACTGACCTCGATATAGGCTAAACCCAAAAAAGATCGAAGAAATGATACCAGAATAGACCTCGCAGCTCCGGGACCTAATAGGGAATGCCATCAACCGTATGTCAGAGCGGTCGTTGCGCCCTCCTCCCGCCACAAAGAAGGCCCGCCCAGATTAAGGACAAGGACTCACCGGAACGAAAGAGGTATGACCCCTTTATTATCCGCTCACAACTTTGTCACCTACAGATATAGTCTATGCCCTGGAGAAGTTCGGACCAAAGGTGAAATGGCCACAAAATATGAGGTCAGATCCGAGTACCAGAACGTCGGACACCCTCTACGAGTTCCACCAAGAACGAGAGCATAAAATAGAAGATTGCATCGCCCTAAGGCAGGAGGTCGTGAACATGTTACGACAAGGACACCTCAAAGAGTTGCTGAGCGACCAGGGAAGTAACAACTTTGCCAGAGGACATGAACAAAATTAAGGACCACCGAAACTTCCCTCACCAACTTGCACCATTCACATGATCATCGGTGGCGACGACGATGCTTCCATCAACAGCGTGAAGTTCACCACTATCCACAAGCTCAAACGGTCAATCACTCACGAATGGTATGACGAACTCGAAGAGAGTATCATCTTCGATAAGTTGGATACCAACAGTTTGACTTTCCCTCACTATGATGCACTTGTTATTACTTTACGAATTTTAGATACTGATGTGCGACGCATTATGGTAGACGATGGGAGCGGCGCGTGTATTATCCATCCTCGAGTACTTGCACAAATGAAACTCGAAGATAAGATAGTGTCACATTGCATCACGCTAACTAGTTTTAACAATGTAGCCGAGCGAACATCTGGTGAAATCACACTCCCCGTTCTAGACGGTGGCATAACTCTAGACACAGGGTACAACCCCATAATAGGGCGACCATGGATACACACCATGAGGGCCATCCCTTCCAGCTTATATCAGGTCAACAAGTCCCTGACTCCATGGGGAATATTCAGCATACGAGGAGATAAAACGCACATCCCGGGAATGCTACCGCATCGCCCTAGATAGCACGGTCACTCAACAAATGAAGGATAAAGAAAAAGAGGCATAGCAATCAACAAGGTCGAGGTCGATATATGACGATAGCGAGGACGTCATCAAAGACCCTGATATGGTCGAAGCTACAAGATCGACCGTAGAAGACCTTGACCCCATTCAATTATATATCAACGACCACAACAAGAAAGCTTACATCGGCTGTAAACTTCAAGAACTAAGTAAATTCCGTCAATTCTTAACTACTAATGCATATTTGTTTGCTTTCAGCCATGCAGATATGTCGGGTATCCTAAAGGAAATCATCACACATAAACTGAATGTCAACCCATTCCACCCCTAGTAAGACATGTTAGACGTAAATTTAACTCCGCATTCAATGACGCGGTACGTGAAGAGGTGGAAAAATTGTTGGAGAATGGCTCCATCAGGGAGTCGAAGTACCCCCAGTAGGTCGGAAACGTGGTCATGGTTAAGAAAAGGAATGGGAAATGATGGATGTGCGTGGATTTCACATATTTAAACAAAGCATGCCCAAAGGATTTGTTCCCATTACCCCACATCGACCAACTCATTGATGCAACAACCTTGCACGAACTACTGAGCTTCTTGGACGTTTTATTCATGTTATAATCAAATCCTCATGGAAGAAGAGGATCAGGAATAAACCACCTTCATCAACCACCAAGGGACGTACTACTACAGGGTCATGCCCTTCGGGTTAAAGAATGTGTGGGCGACTTACCAAAGGTTAGTGATGAGGCTGTTCAAGGACCAACTCGGTACGACGATGGAAGTCTATATAAACGATATGCTAGTGAAGTCCAAAAGGATAGAAGATCACATCGACCATCTGAGAGAAACTTTCGACATACTCAGGTGATACGGAATGAAACTGAACCCCAAAAAGTGTGCGTTTGGCGTGGCCTCAGGAAAGTTTCTAGGTTTCCTGGTATCACAGAGGGGGATCGAAGCCAATCCTGACCAAATCAAAGCCATCGATGGGATACCGGAGCACTCGACCACTAAAAAGCAGGTTCAAAGTTTGATTGGCCGGATCGTCGCCCTGTCAAGGTTCATTTCACGATCATCGGATAGATATCACAAATTCTTTGTCATACTCAAGAAGGATAACGACCTCTAATAGACTTCCAAGCCCTGAAGGAATTAAAAGAATACTTATCATCGCCACCACTACTTTCAAAACCAGAGTCAGAAGAACGTCTCCTCGTGTATCTCGATGTATCCGAAGTAGCTATGAGCGTAGTCCTGGTTCGAGAAAACAAAGGTACGCAATTCCTCATCTATTATATTAGAAAACATTAGTCGACGCCGAGACGAGGTATCCTCACCTCGAAAAGCTAGCCCTGGCCTTAGCCGTAGCTTGGCGAAAGCTTGGACCGTATTTCCAGTGATACCCCATCTCGGTCGTCATGACCTTCCCTCTGAGAAGAATTTTGCATAAACCCGAGCTATCGGGAAGGATGGCCAAATGGGCCACCGAGCTGAGCGAGCACGATATCATGTACCAGTCGCAGACAACGATAAAGTCAAAAGTGCTTGCTGACTTCATCGCCAACTTCAGCACAAAAGTAATGCCCGAAGTTGAGGGAGAAACCTCTCAATTTTCCCCAAACACAAGACCTATGGGTCCTATACATCGACGACGCACCCAACGCGCCAGGGGCCGGACTAGGACTCGTACTCGCAGTCCCAGCAGGCGAAGTGATTTGCCAATCCATAAGGTGCCCGGATATGACTACAATGAGGTCGAGTTTGAGGTCGTAATCGCAGGTTTGAGACTAGCACTTAAGTACGGGGCTAGACGTTTGAAACTACATTGTTATTCCTAACTTGTAGTCAACCAAGTCACAGGGACCTACCAAATAAAAGAACAAAGATTGCAAAAATATCAGAGTGAAATCTGCAAGTTGCTGCCCGAGTTAGACGAATGCCAGCTCGACCAAATTCCCTGTGTACAGAACGCTGAGGCAGATGGCCTTGCTAAATTGGCAGCAGCTACCAAATGCATAGCAATCGGAGAAAAGAACGTAGTCCACCTCCTCAACTCATCGCTTGATCAAATTGAGGTAAGAACTATAAGCTTAACTTGGGACTTGCGCAATCGTATTATTACATATTTGCAGGACGACACACTCCCAAATGATTAAAAAGAAACCAAGAAACTGAGAATGCAAGCGGTTAGGTACAATATCATCCACAACGGCCTGTGTAAGAGGACTTACGACAACCCTCTAGCAAAATGCCTAGGCCCAAACCAGACGCGACGCATCCTTGAAGAGGTCCACGAAGGCCATTGTGAAGCTCACTCTAGCAATCGGGATCTGGTCAGATGCCTCATACGGGCAGGATAGTACTGGCCCACCATGAAAAAGAAGGCTGCAGACTTCATGAAAAAATGCGAGCAATGCCAAAAGTACTCCCCGATGATTCACCAAGCGGGCGAACACCTGCACTCGGTCACCTCACCTTGGCCGTTCATCAAATGGGGAATGGACATCGTGGGGCCCCTCCCGGCAGGGTGAGGTAACGTACGATTCCTTTTGGTTTTAACTGACTATTTCTTTAAGTGGGTGGAAGCAGGAGCATTTTCCCAAATACGTGAATAGGAAGTGATCGCCTTTATATAGAAAAACATAGTATGCCAGTTCGACCTCCCCAAAGAGATCAGATGCGACAATAGACCCCAGTTCACGAGAAAGAAGATCGCCGAGTTTTTTGAGAAATGGCATATCAAAAGGATACGCTTGACGCCATATCACGCCGCGGGCATCAAGCAAGCAGAGTCCTCTAATAAGTCGATACTGAACATCATGAAGAAAAGGCTTGAAGACGCCAAGGGACTGTGGCCAGAAATATTACCAGAAGTTCTATGGGCCTATCGAACAATGCCAAAGACGAGCACAGAAGAGACGCCCTACTCTTTGGTCTATGGGACCAATGCAATAATATCAGTCGTGGTCGGAGAGCCTAGCCTAAGGTACTCCAATGAGAGAGGACCAAGGAACGACGAAAGCAGAAGATAGGAGCTCGACGAACTTGAGGAACGAAGAGACATGGCCTACATAAGGATTATCGCCCAAAAATAACAAGCAGAACACTATTATAACAAGAAGGCAAAGTCCAGGCCGCTCAAAGTCGGGGACTACATGCTTAAAGCTAAAACACAAGCGAGCAAAGACTTACGGGAAGGCAAACTAGGAACAAATTGGGACGGCCCATACAAAATCACGGCAAAAGCGAACAAAGGGTCATTCCAACTAGAAACAATGAAAGAAAAGTTGATGCCAAACAACTGAAATATTACCCACCTCAAGTACTTCAACTTTTAAGGGATAAAACGTCCCTCAAGTCATACTCTTTTTCCCTCACTTGAGTTTTGTCCCAATTATTTTTTCTCAAGGAGGGTTTTAACGAGGCGGCGAAGGGAACACTTCAAGTTGAAGTACACAAAGATGGGGCCAGGATGATTAGTTCATTTCTCGACCTCTCAAGCACTCTCCAGGTCAACCAATAAAGGGACTAGATAGACTTGGAATGGGACTGGAATGCCAACCAATGCCTGAAAATTTGTAAATTTCTCCAAATGTACTACCAAAGCAACAATGCTTAAAGTTTACGGTTTCGACAAACTTCGCACTTATCGGAACACCTACTGGCCCTCGGCCATAATTAAACTTAGGTTATGTTCGACCTTGTTCAAACTAACACCTACCAGCCCTCGGCCATAATTAAACTTAGGTTATGTTCGACCTTGTTTGAACTAACATCTATCGGCCCTCGGCCATAATTAAATTTAGGGTATGTTCGACCTTATTCGAACTAACACCTACCGGCCCTTGGTCATAATTAAAATTAGGTTATGCTCGACCTTATCGAACTGATGCCTGTCGGCCCTTGGCCATAATTAAACTTAGATTATGTTCGACTTTGTTTGAACTAACACCTACCGGCCCTCGACCGTAATTAAATTTAGGTTATGTTCGACCTTGTTCAAACTAACACCTACCTACCTTCGGCCATAATTAAAATTAGGTTATGTTCGATCTCGTCGAACTGATGCCAACCGGCACTCGATCATAATTAAATTTAGGTTATGTTCGACCTTGTTTGAACTAACACCTACCATCCCTCGGCCATAATTAAAACCTTGTTCGAACAAATGCCCACCAACCTCAAGCCGCCATTCGCCATTAAGTGATCACGGTCAGAAAATCAAGGCAACCAAGCGACATAATCAAAAAACATACAAATGCAAAAACGAACCACATGAAGAGAATCAGATGCAAATAACGAAGTTGGCATTTCATACGTGAAATATGTTTTACAAAGGCTCATGAAGAAGCCACCAACTACACGTAAAAATATACAAAAAATCAAAAGAGAAAACTACTGTCCACCACCATCACGGCTTTCGACATCCCCGCCGACTTGGCCCTCAACAACGCCGCCCCCTTGACCTTCAACACCCTCGACATCACCGCCTTTGCCCTCAGGATATGCAGCATCATACCAGGAATTCTGCTCGAGCCGGTCTACACCTTTGTCCCCCTCATCCTCTCCGACCTTTGGTGTAACAGGGTCATACCCGCAAGTGACTCGAGCTTCGCAAGCCTTAACACGATCATCTTCGAGGGTGGCCTTAGAAACAGATCCAACCGCGTGCAAATCTCTAAGCACGTCTAACTGGGCCTCAGCATGAATACACTCCTCGTACAACTCTCGAGGAACATTAGGAAAATCTGAAGTATGGGAAGAGGACAGGTGCACCAGTTATCGGGCTTTCTCGGCCTCAAGAGCAACAACTCGGTCGTAGAGGCCAGAAGTCTCTTTCTCCAACTCCCCAATCCTTTCATCAAGCCGCTCTTCTTCAAGCCTTGTTGTTTACAAGTCATTCTCTCGCTCAGAACGGAGAGTTTGAATCACTACCTCAGGAGCCTCCACCTTCCTTGAGGCCTCCGGCCGAGCGAACTCCATCTTCTCAAGATCATCTGCCTTCTCGATGACCTCTCCACTTAGAGCATCCACTCTGAATTGACACTCCTCAACCTGGGCATGCAACGAAACCACCTGAGCTTGGAGATCGCTGCACTGGACTTTGACCCCTTTACTGACTTTGCGCTCTTCTTTTTTACCTCTCAACGTCCCTTCAAGGATGTTGCATTTCTCAATGACTCTCACCAGTTTGTCGTCCTTCTCCTTCAACTCTTCACAAAGGGCTTGCAAGTTGCCGCCATCACCAAAATGCATGCGAATCTCCCAGTGCTTGCCCCGGTACTCAAAATATTTGCGCTCCAACTTCTCAAATATTTTCTTACGCTTCTCCTTTCTTCGAGAACTTTCAATCTCTAGGATCACGTTTTGCAATCATAAGAATAAAAAGAAAAGAAAAAATGAGAACTCCCTCTCCAACAAAGGCGAAACACTGAACAAAAAACACTAAAGTTTGAAAGATGAAGCCCTAAAATACTCACCGTTAGAGCAAGGCCGGTTATGCTCCTCGACAGAGTGACATCGTCCAGCTCTTTGAGGGTTTCACCTTCTACTTTGGAGCAAAAATGGATGACGGAATGGACTACATTCTCCATATTTTTTAACAGATCATGATCCATGGGGTCGCAATGGTCCTCGTAGACCCCTCCAACCTCTCCTCGAGTTGGGTAAACCCCTCATTCATCATCCTCATGTCAGCGGCGTCAACGTTTAAGCCCATCACATAACCATCTTCGACAACGCCTTTGTCTCTCCCATCGACCGACAAGGGAGTATCATCAGCTAGCTGCGAAGTCGACGGCCTCTCCTACCATAAAGAATTAGAAGCCCTCGCAGTCGGCCCTTCGGTCTCTGTCATTACAAAAGGGTGATACACGTCTTTGCCAGCCCCTACCGATCTCAGAACCTCAGACACCAGCTCTACGTCATCTTCAAGGATAATGTCGCCATCTCACGAAGGGTAAAATCATCCATCATAGATACGACGTCCCGGGACACCCCATCGCCAACGTCCACTGACCTCCTCTTACGAGGTACCAAATCCTCGTCACTTGGCAACGATTCCTCCTATTCATCCACAACATGGTACAAAGGGGAAGTCAAAGGTTTCAATGCCGAAGTATCCGCAGATAGAGAATAAATTGATGTTGAAGCAGCGGCAAGTGGGACCGAGGAGCGATCAAGCTCGTCCGCGATCGTAGAAAGGGTTGAAGCTGAAGAGGTAGCAACTTTCCTCTTACGGAATGCAGGTGGGGGACCTCTCGGCCTCCTCGAAGGCCCTCGGGATGGAGTTAAGAGAAGCGCAAAAGAAAAGAAGGTCAACCAGAGTGAACCACAAAAGTTGAGTAACCAGGAAGCCAAAGCAAAGAAACTCAACGGTCGAGGAAGGAGCAGGCCCAAACTTCTTGAGAAAGCCCGACCACTCACGAATCCCCACGATATGAGGGAGGAGTTGGCCAACCCAATCAAAAATGTCCCCGACCAAAGGAGGGGGCGAAGTTTTGGCTGCTTAAGAAAGCAATAAGAGATCAGAACCTGCGACTAAGCAAAGCAAACCAAATGCCTCAACACAGAAAGTTTACACACTTACGAGTATAATTCCAAGTTTAAGGGAAGCCGTCTGCGTTGGCCACAACGTTGTCAGTTATGACAAAGAAGAAGTTGTGCCAGAACTGGCGGCTAGCCTTGTCATCCATCTTCACTACCATGCACTTGCCCCCTCGGTGGCGAAGGTTCACCATCATCCCCCTATAGAAACTAGGGGCGAATAAATGCATCAGATGCCGAAGCGTGATCTCAACCTCGGCCAGCTCCGCAACCTTATAAGCATCCTTATGAGCTTGTAGATGTACGAAGCGAGCTGAACCGGGCAAACGCCGTAGAAATGACAAAACTCCTCTGCCAGTGGAAGAAGGGGAAAAGTGTAGCCGACGTGAAAGGGGTAAGCGTAGAACACACAATACCCAGGGTGATGGACTTGCACAACGTCCTGCTCTGTAAGGACCAACTCGATGCGAGCAGGAATGCCATATTTATCCCTAAGCTCTGATAAATCGGCCTCCTTCATCGTCGACTCAGAGATTTCGGGCTCAGCTTTGGGTACCTTGAAAAATCAGACCTGACTTTCTCACTACGAGGAATTATCTCCTCCATCGTAGAAAAATTCTCATCCTCAACGGTAACGGAGACGCCCTCCGCGTGAGAAAAGAAAACCATCGCTAGGGGAACCGGGTCGCTTCCCTCGTTGGGACCAGAAGATATGTTAGACATATTTCCAACAAAAGAGAGAGTGTTCGAAGAAACAAGGAGTTAGAAAGAACATGGAAAGCTAAGGCAAGGAAAAGAAGAGAAACAACAATGGAAGAAGAAGAAGAAGAAGAAGGAAATACAAAGTTTCTATATGAGAAATCTGTAAAACTTGAGGTTATGCCTTCACATCCCTATTCATAAAAGCTCAAGCGTCGGAACCGAGAAATTAGGCCATTATTACTTGGCACCACTATCGAAGCGTCAGATTCAACCAAAAGACATACGCGAAACGATGCAACGCATCTAGAAAATGCATCATCATGATGCATGACGTCGTGACGTCACTTTGATCCTGGAACAACGTAACCCCAAAAATTTGAGGCTCGCCTCAAACATCACGACCCGACCCACTCATCCAATTATATCGACTATGACGAACAAAATCCGCTCATCAAGCCCGCCTAAGGCCGATCTCAATAAGCGGAGGGACTAACTGTATAGGTCAAAATCTGCCAATATTTAAGACAAGATGACGCTAAAGGAAGAGTCTTCAGGCCGTCACCGGTCGAGGTCGACCATGAAGCAGCGAGATTCGTGGCTGAGATGTCAACAAGGGTGGAGGTCGAGCACCATTGGCAAAGCCGTAACGGCTAGTTTTCGAAATAAGATATTAAAGAGAATATTCTACTGGATATTCTCTGCACTTGTACTATTAGGGTTTGTTAAGAAAATGTCTCATATAAATAGAAAAGGAGACAATGGTGTAAGGCATGCGACATTCATTTGACAAGAATAGATTTTTGATTAAAGAATCTTTCTCTCTCTTGCAAAAATACAAACACTACGTTTTCATCTATATTATTATTCATATTATTTCACACCTTTCCATCAGATCCGAGAATAATTAGAATAATTTGGGATTTGTGTGTCACTCATCATTGTTAGGAGGGATAATCAACTAGTTCATATTTTATTGGGTGAATCGCTCTTTCTATTTACTTAAATGCCATTTATTATAATTTATTGCTAGTTGTTGCTACATTATTGCTCATACTTTTTAGAATAGTTAATGCTTATTGTTGTCAATGCTCCACCAAATCTAACCAACATTAGTCACCTTTTAGGAAATAACATCTAGAGATATAAATATTAACAAAGTTTAACCCATTGTTATATAAATTCAACTGTTTTAACCGAAAGTTACACTTTTTGGTCAAACACTTGCACAACTCTACGGCCACCAATTGTATCATTCAAAATATAATTAGTTCGTTAATTACGTAAACCGGGGTATAACTTTATTAAAAGGCATAAAAGAAGTTAGGAAAATACCAACTTATCAACTCCCTAAACTTAACTCTTTGCTTGCTCAAGCAAATAAAAAACACAAGCCATATTCATAAGAACAACTAGATAATCAAGCTAGCAATAACATTCAGTCACGACTCAGCCACAACCTAATTTCAAGCACAAAACTCACAACTTCGACTGGTACCAATAATTAATCCAAAGCATATGAATCATCATATATTTTTTAAAAGCTCAATTTTCATGTGAGGGCTCAAACACTACTAATCAAAGCAACAATTGAAGTCATGACATTAAGTCCTCTAAATTTGCCTCTTCATCATACAATAACTTTCTTTTGCTCATTCATCCCAATTGTAAAAATTGCAACTCGAGTTTCCATGCCCTCACAATCAACAAAGGAACCCACATGCATACTATATCTTTCAAAACAATGGTGGGATGACAAATAGAAATAATTAAGCACTCTCTCTTACAAAGATGTTCAACTGCTCAAAAGTGGTGCCATAAGCTTTCCCTTCGTGTAACTCTCCATTAATATAGGTGCACCTAGTTCAAAATTATTTAAAAATCATGGGAATGTAATGTAGGCTTTTGGTTAGAGGTGGGATATCAATATAGATAAGAAGTGATTCCGACCTTCTTAAGCACTACAATTCAACACTTCAAAGTACTTTCTTGTCAAAATTCCATCCTTTTGCTCATTTAACAACTTTAACACAATGTCAACCCTTTTTATTTCACAAATATTTTTTAATTTTCCTTTTTTTTTTTAAATATATACACTTTGGGATATATATAAGTATGGTATCAATATGGTAAAGTCACTTTCACCTTCACTCATTTATCTTCCACAACATACTTTTCTCATATGATCCCTCAAACTTAGGCTAAAAGCCTAAGTTGTAGCTTCAAGTACTCAAGAAGGTCAAGGCATCAAAAGAAGTCAACACAAAAGGGAAAAGATTTGTAATGTGGTTGTCAAATAAAAAAGCTAAATGCTCAAGGGGTTGACTAGGGCAAACATGCAAAGGGTATGCAATTTAAAGCACAAACGATCCAAGGAAAGCCTAAAACTATTTTTTAAAGTAAGTGCAACCTAAGATTTCATCTTGATACGCACTTGGGTCAAGTTCTAGACCACAAAATAAGCAATAAAACTCAACCCCCCCTCCCCCATGGAACATGCAACGCTCAAGTTGAATATGTATTCAAGGTCCAATTACATCTAATGAACTCATTTAGTGAATCAAAAGCAAATAATCGAGCCTAAAAGTCACAACAAAGATCATTTCTTCAATCATTTCTTTTATTATAAAACTACCATCAAATCATATGCTAAGGTTTAAATTTTTATTGGTACCAAACAAGCCATAAGTTGGCTAATGGACAAGAAGGTCACTATCGACACTAATTTATTAACTACTAACTACCACTAAAAAGCAAAAAGGATACCCGGTTCAATATTACATCTTTGAAAAAGAACCATCACGAAGAAAATCCAAAGAGGTTATTGCTAACTACTATAAAGCATAAGATTATGAACTAGAAGTAACACCTAACATCATGAATACCCTTTCCCCAATTTATCACCAACAAATCTAGCTTCACTCCTCAAGTGCCCAACTTGTTCAAATTTTAACATCAAAACACATCAAAGTAACAGATAAAAGTAATGCTAATTTATTAACTAAAAATAAAATGAACGAATTAAAGCAATCAACATGGGTTGCCTCCCAAGAAGAGTCTTATTTAACATCGTGACATGATGTAACAACAAACAACTTCACGATTCCATTGGGGTTCCCCCAACTCAACTCCTGAGACTACCTTTTCTCTATCAATTTCACCAAAATAATGTCAAAGTCTTTTCCCATTCACCTTGAATATTCTCATATCATCTTCAGATTTCAAATACATGACACCAAATAAATAAGTACACATTAACAACTTTGAATGGTCCGCACCATTTTGATTTAAGCTTTTCCTGAAATAATTTGAACCTTAAATTGTAAAGAAGAATCATATCCCCCGAGTAAAACTCTTTCTTTTTTATTTTCTTAGGATAGAGGTATTTCTTCCTTCACTTGTACAATGATGCCTTCTCATAAGATTGGAATCGCATCTTATCTATGGGGTAATTACTTGAATTTAGGAGAACTGTTCTCAAGGATTTATTATGATACAGTTCTTTCATATCCTCTTCTACTATTTAATCTACTATATCAATTGCAGAGATCACTCCAAAGTCATGCAATTGCTTCATTAGCTTTTGGAATATAAGACTTCTTCTTCACTATTCAAGTGAAATTTTAGTTCTCCTGTTTTCACATTACAAATGGCTCGCCCCTATAGCCAAGAATGGTCTAACAAGTATGATGTGGACCTCTCTATCTACTTTGCAATCTAATATCACAAAGTCAGTTGGAAAGTAGAAACGACCCAGTTTGATAAGAATGTCATCAATGACCCCCAATAATTTTTCAAAGGTCGATCTGCCATAAGAAGCGTCATAGAGGTAGAACTAGGATCACCCAAACCCAATCTCTTAAACACGTCATAGGGCGTTAGATCAATACATGCCCCAAATCACAAAATATTTTGGCGAAGCTTGTCACACTACTAGTACAAGGGATAATAAATGCCCTCGGATCTTCCATCTTTCTTACTCCAGTCTGTGAAATAATTGCACTACACTGATGTGTCACTTTTACTATCTCAAAGTTGACATTTTTCTTCTTGGTGACCAAGTCTTTTATGAACTTGGCATACCCTGAAATTTTCTCAAGTGCCTCCATAAAGGGCACATCATTATTGATTTGGTTCAGCAAGTCATAGAATTTTTGCAACTGTCTCTCTTTTTATTGTTTGGCAAACCTTTGCGGATAAGGAGAGGTAGCCTAGGTAGAGGCTTATAGGCCTCCTTAGTTGTTTGTTTGATTACTTTATTTTCGTTGTAAAGTATATCAATCACATCTAAAGAATAACTATGTGCTTGTTGCATCTTTTTAATCACATTCGGATCTACTGCTGGTACATCGACTTTAGGAGGGTCAACAACTCTAGGATGTGTAATGTCATCTTCTTCATCATCTTTAATCAAAATGGTTCTTATTAAGGACTTTACCACTCCTTGCCATAATTGCAGAGATATGGCCTATACCCTAATTTCTCATTGGATTTGCAACAGTATCACTTGGTAATGCTCCGTGTGGCCTGACATTTAGTTGAGATGAAATCTGCCCCAATTGAGTCTCAATCTACTTGATTGACGTGGTATAAAAACTGACCACCCGATTCATTTCTCTCGTTTCTTTGTCGGACTTCTCCTGGTTTTTAATCATTCTCTCTATCATACCTCTAAGCTCGGGATCACCAGAATATTGTCTTTGACTTTTGTTGGTTGTAATTCTGAGATAACCCTCTATTGCGACTTTCTTACTTATTGCCATTCCAACCTTGATTGCCTTTGTTGGACCAATTCTAATTTCCCCTTTGCCATTGGTTGCCGTCTCCATTGTCCTTGGTTGTTAGATCTTTGTTGACATCTTTGATAGTTACCCACATGTTGAGCTTCCTCGTTTTGTATTTGGTAACATTGTTCTTGGAAGTCGCCCTCTTGATGTGATCCTTGGGTAAAATAAATGCCCCTTTGACCTTGGAATTGGTTACCCATTTCTATTTGATTACATCCCAAACCTTAAACATTGTTCATAGTATTAACTTGCCTTGGCATTTGGTTCTTGTCTAGCAGCTTCAATGTTATTGTTAATTTAGCAATTTATTCTCCTCGAGCTTCCATTTGCTTAGTCAAGTTTAACATAGATGGATCCCCTTGGGGTACATTAGCTTTAGATTGACAAGCAGTTGATGTATGTTCCATTTTATCTAATGTCTTCAACGTCTTGATATGTCTTATTCATAATATTTCCCAGCCAATTGGTTCACGATTGGTGGTATTAAGACCACGGTAGTATGATTGAAGATGCATGTTGTCAGTCATGTCGTTGTTTGGACATTCCTTAATCATTCGCCGATATCGCTCCCATATTTCATGTAGTGCCACTATCGGATGTTGTCTAACCCCAAAATTTCATCTCTCAATATGGCCATTCTCCCCGTTGGAAATATTTGCCCAAGAACTTCTTCACAAGTTTGTCCTATGAGCGAATTGAATGATTTGACAATCTTTTCAACCAATCTAAAGCCTGCTCTCTCAATGAGAACAAAAATAACCTCAATTGTATTGCTTCATCCGAGACATTTGGTTGTTTATTTGGCACAAATCAATGAAATGCTTAAGAAGTTTGTTGTCATTCTGATTCGGGTCTCCTATAAAATATCCTCTATCTTGAAGTATGTTAATCATCACACTAGTGATTGTGAAGTCACCCCCTTATCCTTGGTGGTACAATCGCAATGGCATATCCTCAATTTTGCACCGCTTCTGGTGGATCTTGATGTGCTCTAGGTGCCTGTGGAACTTGTTGTTGAAGTGGTGGAACTTGTTTGTTCCTTTGGTTTCGATTTGCTCCTCGAAACGCACGGGGTACTTCCCTGATAGAACCTAAAGGACAAACGCCAAGATCGTCTTCCGCCATCACAATCAATACCAAAAGCAAACATATCAAAGTAACAACAAAGAAAAGATAAGAACTCAAATAACACAATAATACAGTAAAAAGAGCACCGTACTTCCCGGCAATAACGCAAAAAAATGATCACGTCCAATCCTTTTCTCAAATTGAAAGCAGTACAGTCGATTGCAATAATAAATCCAACAAAGGCTGAGGTCGATCCCACAATGAGTATGGTGTGTGCTAGAATGTCAAAGAGTGTGTAAATTTAATGAACTTAAAGTAATATCCAAATAAAAGATTGATTTTGCAATTACTTCTAAAATTATGACTACGGTGTGATAGGTGTTAATCTAGTATTTGAATCAACAAAACTAAATAAGAAAGCATGAAGCAATTAGATAAATAATATTTAATAAAAATGAATCTATATTAATAATTCATAGTCATAACACCACCCCGGATTCACATCCTGTAATAATTCGACCGGTCGTTTTGAGCATTTGTACTTCGCTCGGTGGTTTGAGAGAATGAGTAGCTCTGTATGATGTAGTATGACTTGTGTGTATTGTCGGTTTTGATTTTCGAGTGATTCGGAATTTGTTTTGGGGAATGATTCTCAACTATGAAGCTTTAAGTTATAAGAGTTGACCAAATTTAACTTTTGAGTATTTGATCTCGGATCGGAGTTTTTATGATTTCGTTAGGTTCAGATGGTGATTTTGGACTTGGGCGTTTGACCAGATTTGCATTTGAATATTTCTAGAAGATTTCGGCACTCATTGGCGAAATCTAGAAATTTAAAAGTTTGGAATGTTCATAAGTTTGACGAAGAATTGACTTCGATGTTATCGGGTTCGGATTGTTGATCCAAGAGTTGGAATAGGTTCGATATGTCATTTGGAACTTGTATGCAGAACTTGGGTTCATTCCGTATTGGTTAGGCTTGAATCGAACACTTGGTTCAAAGTTTGAAGTTTATGAAATTAAGAGATTGATCTTGATCGACGATTCATGGTTTTGATGTTATCATGCGTGATTTGAGGCCTTGAATAGGTCTGTGTTATGTTTTGGGACTTGTTGATATGTTCGGACCATTAGGCCATTTTAGCTGTTGGTTTTAGCTACAAGGGTGTACATTGCGACCACGTATAATTGATTGCGATCGCGAAGAGTAAAATGGAAAAAATAGACTTGTGAATCGCGATCGCGGAAGAATTTACGAGATCGCGTAGATGAAATTCTGTTGTCACTAACTTGACTTTGGAAGGTTATTTCTTACAATCTATAAGGAATTTGGAGATGATCCAAAAATAAAAGTTGTAGTTTTTTGTGTCTAGGTTTCAGAAAATTAAATCGTTTGTCATTTGAATATATGTACAAAAAGTTATGGCTAATATACTACAGGCTATCGGAGAAGGGTTTGGGCAAGGGTTATAGAAGTTTGTTCATCGCGGTCGCGGGGAAATGGCCGCGATCGCATAGGGTAAAAATTATCCTGGAAAATTTTGTAATCGCGATCACGAAGTTTGAGATTGCAATCGCGAAGGGTACCCCTGAAACAGTGTATAGAGTAGTCTATTTCAAAGGTTTTAGACATATTAGCATAATTTGAGCTATGAAGCTCAGATTGGGGCGATTTTTACCACATGGATTGGGGTAAATTTTTTCTACTCGATTTTGATTATATTTCATGAATCTCTCTTTGTTATTGGCATTTGATTGATGATTTCAAGAGAGAAATTGGTGACTTTTGGTCTAAATTTTCATAAAGTAAAATGTTGAGTTTTGAACATCGATTCAGAGTCGGATTTGAGTGAAACCGGTATGGTTGGACTCGTAATTTAATGGATTATCGGATTTTATAAGTTTTGTCGGGTTCTGAGTTGCGTGCCTCAGTTTGACTTTTTTGTTGGCTTTGGGCTTTTGATTAAAGATTTGACCTTTCTCGATTGGATTTGTTTTCTTTGGCATTATTTGATGTTCTTGAGTTACTTTTGGCTAGTTTCGAGTCGTTGGGAGGTCTGTACGCACTGGATGGTATTTTTAGAGTATTGTTTGGCTTGGTCGGTATTGAATTCAGCTTGTTAGAGGTAAGTAACACTTTTAAACTTGGTGTTGAGGGTATGAACCCCCGAATATTTATGTTATGTGTTTGGTGTTGAGGTGACACACATGCTAGGTGACGGGCATGTAGGAGTGCACCGTGTGAATTATGACTCGGTTGATTATGTGGTACTGCGTAGCTACCTAATTTTGTTTTTATCCATAAAATTTCTACGTGCTAGAGTAATTGAATTGATCTATGTTAGAAACCATGTTTAGGCTATATACTTATTATGTTAGGACTCAGTGAGATCATTTGTGTTATGGAGTTATTTGCTTAAATTGTAATTACATACTCAGTCGTATTCATTCATTTGCATATTATATCTCAGTCTTTGTTATCTTTCGTTGTCACATCATGCTATCATTGTTTGGGCTGATTGGTATGAGATTTGTGAGCCCGAGAGACTAGAGAGATTGATAATTGAGTTGGGGCCTGAGGGCCGACCGGGCGATAGCTTCGCGATCGGTAATCGAAATAGGATCGATTGGCCTGAACCCTACTTCTCTTTCACTGCTCAGGTTATCCTAAAGCTGTTAACCCGTATTGTGAGTGATATTGATGGGATCGGGCTGCACGGCCCAACAGGTTTTATTGATTCATGATGGCATCGGGATGCACGTCGCAACCATATATACACACACGCATATATATATATATATATATATATATATATATATATATATATATATATATATATATATATATATATATATATATATATATATGCATGTGTGTATATATGGTTGCGACGTGCATCCCGATGCCATCATGAATCAATAAAACCTGTTGGGCCGTGCAGCCCGATCCCATCAATATCACTCACAATACGGGTTAACAGCTTTAGGATAACCTGAGCAGTGAAAGAGAAGTAGGGTTCAGGCCAATCGATCCTATTTCGATTACCGATCGCGAAGCTATCGCCCGGTCGGCCCTCAGGCCCCAACTCAATTATCAATCTCTCTAGTCTCTCGGGCTCACAAATCTCATACCAATCAGCCCAAACAATGATAGCATGATGTGACAACGAAAGATAACAAAGACTGAGATATAATATGCAAATGAATGAATACGACTGAGTATGTAATTACAATTTAAGCAAATAACTCCATAATACAAATGATCTCACTGAGTCCTAACATAATAAGTATATAGCCTAAACATGGTTTCTAACATAGATCAATTCAATTACTCTAGCACGTAGAAATTTTATGGATAAAAACAAAATTAGGTAGCTACGCAGTACCACATAATCAACCGAGTCATAATTCACACGGTGCACTCCTACATGCTAGATCTGCATGCCGCCGCATGCCACATTGGCTTTATATTAGCACTCGGGCAGGATTCGCCCCTCCGAAGTCTGACATACCAGCAATGAGCACAAGTACTGAATAATGCTGAGTGACTGCGTGTACTGGGTGATTGAGCGTGATGAATGGGAGTGACGAGACAGTGAGATTGAGTACTCTGAGAGTGTGAGTACATGGGTTCATCACTGTGATGCACTACACTTGACATGCATACTTGACATACAAGCATAGAGATGCATTTACTCATTCTATACGGTTTGGTGACATTTATGATTTCACATGAACATTGACATGTAGGTATAGATATGTACTTTCCTCATGCTATCTGAGAATGAAATATCTTATCTGTTGTTGAAAGTTTTTGGGGAAAAAATCAGAGTTTTCTGATTTACTCATACTTTGGTAATTTCCGTGAAAGATTTGGGTTTTAGTGTTATACCTGAAAAGCATGCTTATTTTCCATATATGTGAACAAGATGAGCATCATATCTTTGAGTTATTAATTGTACTGTTTTTATTATATTGTTACAAGTTATTTTTGGCTATTGGTGTTGGGCTCTGATCGTTGTCCAAGCACGTCAGTACTTTCAACCTAAGGTTAGATTTGTTACTTATTGAGTACATGAGGTCGGTTGCACTCATACTATACTTCTGCACCTTGTGTACAAATTTTATAATTGTTGTTGCTGTGTATGGTGGGAGCTGGCATCGAAGATGTACCTGCGTCCCGGTTATAACTGCCTCTTGTTCATTGTAGCTTTAGATTTATAAAAATCTGTTTATGTACATTTCAAACAGATGATGCATTCATTTCATTCGAGTTTTGTAAACTCTAAATCTTAGAAGCTCATGATTTGTACTAACAGTTCTTGAGAAGTTGTATAAAAGTCCAATTATTTCATCATTTATTTTCTCTGTAAATCTCATTTTTGTTGGATTGTTGCTAATTGGTTTACCTAGCGGGTTGGGTTAGGTGCCATCATGGCTAGTTGGATTTTGGGTCGTGACACATCCATAGCTAATGAGTTTAGCTAGACATGACAATAGAAGAAATAATCAAATTATCTTCGATTCCTGTCATTAATGCTAATGGAGAAGAAGAAGAAGATTGAGAAACCATGATGTCACTTGCTAACCCTCAGAAAAACTCACAGCCCCTCGTACAATATTCCTTTGTGTCAAAAGTTACTCAAAAAATACCTAAAAGGTACTATTATACTCGTCCGAAAAGTTGGACAATTATCCTCGTCGTGTCTTGCGTGGCCATGCAGTATGCATGGCCCAATGCTCTATTTCTTCAGCTCTCAGTGCGTGGCCAAGCTGTGTATCCCACACATGATGCATGGCCACTTTTAGAACTCAAACTTTCAGCCTCCAAGTTCTCCAACTGCATGGTGACCTGTGTGGCCCACGCAGGATGTACTTTTGCTATTTTAGTTTTCTTCATCAGTTTTGGCCTGAAGTTGATATTTTTTGCGGGTATTTGATGATTTTCAAACTCTTAGCTCTCACACAACTCCATGACTTATAATTATATCATTCAAAATATAATTAGTCCATTAGTCACATCAACTGGGGCATAACTCTATAAAAGGCATAAGAGAAGTTAAAACAAATACCAATTTATCAATAAACTTGTGATCTTATTTGACTATATTTTTATTATAGAATAAGCAATGACTATTAGTACAATGGGTCTATGAGTCAAGTCGTTCCCACATGGAGCTATCTTAATTTCTAATAAAATTATTATTAAATTTTCTAAAGATAAACAGTCGTAACAATTGAGATTAATAAGTAACTAATAAACTAATGTAATTAAACCAAGCAACTAAAATAAATAATATATTTCACTCTTACATGATGAAAGAATCTAGGTATTATTACCTATATTATTGAATTTATTTATTTTATCTGGTCATATTTAACTTCAAATGGATTTTTATTGTTAATGTTTGATTGCGGTGGACTAGGATAATAGGTCTAAATATAATACAAGTTGATTGGTTATAGCTTGCTCGAGGATGGAGTGCCCAAGAAGGCTTTACATGCTTTTGCCTTCGAAAAAGGGCCAAAACAACTCCAAGACTATTGAAATTGGTATAAAAATGCTTTTTATCTACCTATTGAGCCAAAAATGCTTCCACCATTAATTTTGTGTCTCTTTTCTGCCCTTGAAACTAATAGCCACACCCTATTTAAAAAAAACTAAAATTATTTAAAACGTGGCCTCACATGATTGGTCTAATTTTGGGTTACATAATAAATTAGAATAAAAAAAGCTCTACCTTTCTCTATACTCATATGACCCACTTTTCCTCTCTCTTCTACTTTATAGCCTGTTTGGCCAAGCTTTTTTTGGACCAAAAGTATTTTTTTGGCCAAAAATACTTTTGGCCAAAAATTGAGATGTTTGACCAAGCTTTTGGATGGAAAAATACTTTTGAGGAGAAACAGAAACAGTTTTTGAGAAGCAGAAAAAAATAGTTTATCTCCAAAAATACTTTTCTGAGAAGCACTTTTGAGAAAAATACACCTAGAAGTAGTTTTCAAAAGTTTGGTCAAACACTAATTACTGCTCAAAAGTATTTTTCAAATTAATTAGCCAAACATAAACTGCTTCTCACCAAAAATACTTTTTTGAAAAGTACTTTTGAGAAAAACACTTATCAAAATAAGCTGATTTTAGAAGTTTGGCCAAACATGCTATTAGTGTTGTTTCTCCCTCCCTCCAATAGTAGGGACAACTGAAAATATACAATTCCTGAAAACACCATAATCAAAACTATTATCTATTCATGAGTCAATTGTAAATAATTCTTGAAACATTTTACTAGCATCTTAGTTGGGCCAAAAAGAAAAACTTAGAAAAAATACCACAATAAAAATAAAAATAAAGCTCAAGAGAAAATATATAAAAGAAAAAAGATTAAATTAAATAAAATTTAACAAAAAAATGAAAAACCTGAATAATGTTACTATCTTCGATTTCTTTCAGCTTTGGAATAAAAGAAGTATCACATCATAAATTATTTTAGTTTTGGGTAGGATTTGGAGTACTAAGAGGAGCCTTTCTCAAGCTTTGCTCCATAATTTTCTTTGATGTTTCTTGGATGGGGTAGGGGTTGATGGGAGGGAGAAGACAAGTGGAAGAGAAGGGAGAAGTGGGTCAGCTTAGTGTAGAGAGTGGAATAGCTTTTATATTTATTTTTAATTTATTGTGGGATCCAAAATTAGACCAATCAAGTAGTTAGGTGTTAAATATTTCATAAAGTGTGGCCGTTAATTTCAAGGGTAGAAAAAACCATAAAATTAACTGCATAAGCATTTTTAGCCCAATAGGTAAGCAAAGAACATTTGTTTTTACCAATTCCATAGTTGGCCCTTTTCCTCTTTTCTTTTGGCATGTATGAGCAAATAAATATTACATTTATAAGGTTAGTCTAGCTTAAGATTTTATTTTTATTGTGTTGGTTCATGTAAAGATAATTACTTAACTTTTTTGTTATCATCATTGTTATAATTATATTTGTTTTAGTTGATTTATATTGCTATCAAACTATTGTCTATGCATGTTTTAAGTGAAGTCACACATGCATTTACAACTAATCAACTTCAACCAAAATGCCACGGTTAAATAATACAACAACATTGCAAATTTTTGGACATAATTTTAGATGGGTTTTACTCTAAAGTCGCTATTTACAACTTTTAACTTTAATCTGCCGGTCTTATAATGTGGTAGAATAACTAAAAGAAATTTCATATTCTTATCACGAATTATTAACGTCTAAACTATTCACAATCTTAATTATTCTTGAATTTAGGATCCGTTTATTCATATTTTCTTCTTCCGAAATTCATCTTCAAACCATTGCTTGATTATAGATTGAACTAAATTTTTGATTTTCTTTGAAGATGAGTATAAATTTGAAAAAGTAATTTTTATCTTTTTTTTTCAAGTAAAACTTAATTTTCTCTTGTAAAATTATAATATTTTTCAAGTGAAATGCATGTATAAACATAGTTTAAAATTTTAAATACTTTCTCAACTTTTTTCCAAATATATTTTTTCCTTCAAAAATTATATCCCTTCCGTTTCAAATTAGATGAGGTACTTTACTTTGTAGTCTGTTCTAAGATAAATGACATATTTCTAAATTTAGAAATAATTTAATTTTAAACTCTTTATTTTACCTATTTTATCCTTAATGAGAAGATTTTATAACCATACAAATATTATGTTTTCACAAAACTTTTAACTATTAAGCTTTTAAGACTATAAATTTTAATTTATTTTTAAATTTTTCTCAAACTTTGTGTCGGTCAAACTAATTGTTATAAAAGTGAGACAGCAATTTTTATGTCCAAATGCTTAACTTATTTAACGCGGAAAACCCTGAAATTACGAAATCCAAGGTTCACTTGGACCCGTCCTATCTGGCATAGCGCATTTAGTCAACGCAAACGGAAGCCAGGTTCAAACAGGAGGAGCCTCTATACTTATCAATTCTGATGATCTTGCGATTTCTTCATCATCTTTAAACTCTGAAAATTTATCCCTTCTGTTCGGTTTGCACATTAAACGATCGATCTTTTTTTCTTAAATTTGTACATGATTGCTATTTCGTGCTCATTATGTTCTTCGATCCCCTTTTTACTTGATAGCAGTTAATTAAGGGCTTCAGTTTCAAATCTTATCGCCTTATTTTGGTTCAATCAATTGTTCAATTTGAAAAAAAGGGGAAAAAATTAAGATCGATGGTGAAGGAGACGGAATACTATGACATTTTGGGAGTCAGCCCTACGGCCACCGAATCTGAGATCAAAAAAGCATATTACATTAAGGTAATACTCCGAATTACGTATTTATTTCATTTTCTAGTGTCCTTGTCATTTGCATTTACCTTTTTCATTTTTTTTAATTTGTTAATACACTTTATGGATAGAATTTTAAGTATAGGTTTGAACAATTAAAATGATCTTTTTCTATGCGCACTTGCTTGTCTAGTTCAAGTTGAAAGAGGATAATTAGGTATATATATGGTTAAGGAATTATACTTGAGAGGTTTTGTGCTTGAAATTGAAGCTACCTTTAAACCCAGCAAATTTCTTGCCCCAGTGCTTTGGTCTAGTGGTAAGAGACTAAGAGTGCAACTTGTGATGTGTGGGCTAGGCGCACATCACACGTTTGAATCCTACCACAGACAAAAACCTGGTATTTAAGTGGAGAAGGGCAGAGGAAGAGCGCATTATCCACCGAATTTCGAACGGTGCGCCACTTGCCCTCGCGGATTTCTCGATTATAAAAAAGTAAGATATCTTTATTAAGCAAGTATAAAGAATCTTGTCTGTTACTTATCAACACACATTCACACACAAGAATCTTGTCAGTGCTCCGAAGAAGGACAAGTAACATAGAGAGGTGGAGAGAATTAAGATGATCTTTATGGTTGGCGTGGTGAGGTGATCAGGAGTCCATTTTTTAATTCATAATGATTCTTTATTATCAAAAAATGGATAAAGTCTAGGTATTATAGATAGAAGAGTTCCTATTACAAATTTTATCCACAAAAAAAGATGTAGGCCTTGGTTATAGATAGATAGAATGGAGCATGCAAGAAATAGAGCTTTGCAATTCCTTTAAGGATTGTGGTAAACTTTGAGGACACCCAGGCCTCTATTTAAGATATCTTTGATATGTGATACATGCGCTTTGAGTCTAATAGCCTGTTTGACCAAGCTTCTCCAATCCTAGAAGCACAAAAAAAAGTGTTTTTTTTCAAAGTTGAAGTGTTTGGCCAAACTTTTGGAATAAAAAAAAGTGCTTTTGATGAGAAGCAGAAGCAGAAAAAAGTAGCTTCTCTGCAAAAAACACTTTTTTGAAAAGCACTTTTGAGAAAAATACACTTAGAAGCAGTTTTTAAAAGCTTGACCAAACACTAATTGCTGCTCAGAAGTGCTTTTCAAATTAATTAGCCAAATACAAACTGCTTCTCACAAAATACTTTTGAGAAAAACACTTTTGAGAAAAAGCACTTCTCAAAATAAGCTGATTTTTGCAGTTTGGCCAAACAGGCTATAAGACTCCGAAAGCTTGAATAGCATTTCCATGTTGAAGGTCATGTCATTGTACATTTAATTTTTTCTCGCCATGTATGATGCTATCACATTTGAGGGAATAAACTTGGTGAATGGTAAATTATGCTAACATCTCTTCTCTTACCATTTCTGATATTAAAGTGACTGTTTGATGATCAGTGTAAGGTTGATCAAATGGATGGTGGTTTTAGTTCTTTTTTCCAGGTTTAGCCAGTTGGATATTTGGTAAAGAGGAGTAAACCGTCAGCTATATGTTGTACCTTATCGACTCATAAACAAAGGAGTAGACTGTTGGACCTTACAATCTAATTTGGAGACTGATTTCCATAATATTTTGGGTATAATTTTTCAACGAGGAAGTAATAGTGTTGCTTTCATATTTCGGAAACTTGGGGCTTTAACCTAGCTATGTATTTGCGGCTTCCAGTTAGTAACTTGAATAAGTTGATTATGATTCATCCACAAGCAATTATGGTTTAGTTTTTTGTTATTTCTATAGGTTTTGTTCATTTTCTGAAGTCATAGCCTCAGGAATGAGCATATTACCCACAACTACAAAAAAAAACAAGTGATGAAGATTAAAATTTGTAGCTCATAGACTTGAAAGAGTTGGAACTAAATGGAGACAAGTTCGGAGAGTTGTAGACTCCTACTTCTAGTTTCCATTGCTTATGCCTGAATTTCCCTTTTACCATATGATTTCATTCTTGACTCTGCTTCCATTCAAGCTTTCCATGTAATGGCTTCTCTTTTTTTCTAACTTCCCTATGTGGTACAGGCACGGCAGGTTCATCCTGATAAAAATCCAAATGACCCTCTAGCTGCACAGAATTTTCAGGTGAGTCTTTAATATACTTCTTTTGGGTTGGGAATTCCTTGATGATATAATTTTAAGCAGCTAATTTTTTTTTCCAAATAGAAGATATTCCTTGTGCTCGTGCACGCTGCAGTTTTACAGAAGAATTTCCACATATGAATATTCAATAAATATCACTAATCAAGTAATGAATTGATTGTGGAACTCTCAAGTTTTACCCTCTATATGTGTTACTTGCACCTTTTTCCATGTGTAGTCATTTTTAATCTTGTCTAATCTTATAAGACTACATATCCATATTAAAATTTGTATCTTTGTGGTACTAATTTGGCTATAGAGACCAAACATTCACCCCCATGTAGTGTTATTGGTCTTACAGTCGTTTATATACCTTGCCTTTAACTTTGGAAAGTATCCTTCTATCATATAACACTTTAGTAGCACTTCTCCATTTCAACCATATTATTATATAGAGGGATTTTGTACACTTGAGGAATAGCTCTCTTTTTCCATATTTATTTTTGGTGCACCCACGAGGTTCCTGTAGGTATAGATTATCGGGTGTTGTTGGCAGAAAACTATATTTTTTTGTGAGGTTTTCTACATTCTGGTATACATCTTGTATAGGGGTATTTTTTGCCCATTACTAAAACGAATTTATACTTCATTAAAAGAATCACCTATTTTGATTCTCTGTGTAACATTTTCATCTACCCCTCCGGGTAGGGGTAAGGTCTGCGTACACTCTACTCTCCCCAGGCCCCACTTGTGGGATTTTACTCGGTTGTTGTTGTTGTTTGTTGTTGTGTAACATTTTCATCTATCATTGCATTTAGCTCGAACATCAAACGTATACATATCAATTGTTCGTATCTAGGCAGTAGGCACTACAATTTCATTTTATCTTACCTTGACCTCACTCTCCTTATGTAGGCTAAACTTGCATTGCATGTATTCGACATTACTTGTACTCACCTAAAACTCTTACTCCCTACTGTACTTCTCCATAGTTCAACTTTTGGTTGACACCCTCGCTAGTTTGGTTAATTAGCACAACATCGTCAGCAAATAGTATATGCGGTGAAACCTCAGTCTGTGTATTGTTAGTGAGCTTGTCCATAAGACCATAACTGGGTAAGTATAGATTCAATGTCGATCATTGGTGTAAACCCGTGGTTATGGAAAGCTCCTTTCTATCTCTTACCACTTGTTCCTGCTAGTGACGGCTCTTTCATGCATATCTTTTATGACATTTATATATTTAATATGGATTTTTTTTATTCAACACTCACCAAAGGACTTTTCCTGGCACTTATATACGCTTTCTCACACAATATGTAGATCTTTCTTTCTCTCATAATAAAATTTCCATCAGTCTTCTTAGCAAGTATGTAGAAGGCATAAATTCAAACTGGTTACGTGTCGCTCTTGAGATAAAAAATGATAGTTCACACAACTTTGGAGATCTTTTTTTTCCTTACATATTGGAATAAAGGTATGTTTTCTCTGCTCGTTGGGCATCCTATCACTTCTTAGTATAATTTTAAATAATTTGCTAAATACCCTAACCTCCCCAAGACACTTCAAAACCTCTACAGGGATACTGCATGCTTTTCTAATTCTTATATTTTCATGGCATCGTTTACTTCTACCAGCCTAGTTCTGTGACTTTAGCTAATGTTTTTGAATATTCTTGAATCCTGTATCAAAATAAATATGACCTACACTAATTGAAACTAAATAAATTTGAATATTTCTAATCATTTAGTTTTTTTTGCATGAGTTGCGAACTGTAAAGCTATATGTTGCTTTACATTTTTCGCTTCCTCTTGTACAAGGTGGGTAATCCTAATGGTGCAACTGACATAAAAGGGCAACCCGGTGCATAAGGCATCCCGCATTCGCTCAGGGTTCGGGGAAGGGCTGCACCCCAATGGTGCAACTGGCATATTTTTATTTTTCTATCTTATCTATCATGTATAATTTTTTTTTATAAGAATCTATCATATATCATTTTATATGGCTCATTTGCTTAGATCTCTAAATATGGTTTAGAGTTGGAAGTTAAAATCAATCAATCAACTAAACCTTGATCTCAAATTAGTTGGGATGAATTTTCTATAATCATTCCACCCTATTTAGGTCCTTTTCATTCTAATACTAAATAATTTGCCTTTTAATGCAAATTAGGGTTCTCTAAATCTCACACTTAACCATACACAAATAACTAATTTAATCACAACTAGTTGGTATTCCCTATATGAATCTATTGCTTCCATTGCATTTTGTTCTTAGGTAAGCCCGCATTGATTCAATGAGATTTATATGTCTTTTGAGACAATTTCCTTCTATGTGATTTGGTTTATCTTGTCCTTATTTATCACCTTCAATCATCATATTATCTTGAGGTCTACATAGGACATAGTCAAATCATTTAAGAAGACTTGTCATTTGTCCTCTATTTGTGGTACACCTTACGCTGAAATTTTATTGTATTAAAATGAAATAAGAGAAGAAGTGAGTCGTCCTCTTCCTCTTTTACATTATAGGGTAGCGTCTTGCTTGTGGTGAGAAATATCGAGTTGGTTTGGAATCCAGTGGTTGATGCCACACATGGTTAAAGAGTTGATGTTACCTGGATGATTATAAGAGGGAAGAGAAGATGCAGGGCGTGGGAGGTTGCTCCACTAACACTTATGTGGACCATATGGAAAGAGAGAAATAGAAGTGCTTTTGAAGGAGTAGAGAACGATTTTGTACACTTGAGGAATAACCTTTTATCCCTTATTACTTTTTGGTGCACCCATGGGTTCCCTGTATAGATGGTTGGGTGTTGTTTGTAGAAAATCATATCTTTTTGTTAGGTTTTCTACTTTTTGGTATACTTCTTGTATACGGGCGTTTCTTTTGCCTCCATTAATTAAGTTGAGAGAAAATTTGAAAACTGATCGACAACCCAGTCACTTTTGTGCTTGTCAACTGGTCTAAATCGAAACCTAGTTAGATGTTCTCATAATCTTTGTTATGTATGTGTTTTATCTTTCAATTATAAAATAGGTTTCAATTGTTTTCCACAACTTACTACGATCTAGAGTGCTTTTAGAACTTATTCCTAAGCTGTTATCTTCACACTGATGAAATTCTTGTTATCTCAAAAAAGCGCCGTTGTTTGTTCAAATCCCCTGATCTTTTGAAGAAAATTCAAGTTAGATATAACCTGCTGCTAAGAGAAATAAAGTAGCGAGTTAATCTGTGCGATGAATCTTCTGTGGTTTCATGTGCTATTGCAATTTTTGTTTTCTCCTTGGTTGCAGGTGCTGGGAGAGGCTTATCAAGTACTGAGCGATCCAGCTCAACGACAGGCTTATGATGCACATGGAAAATCAGGAATTTCAACGTAATTTCTCACTCCTGTAGTATTGATACCTGCACTTTTGTATTTCTCATAGTACAATTTATATTTGGGACCAGTCAATTGATTTTCTCTTATATAACTTAGGGGTATGCTCTTATGTCGATTGTTTCATTCAGTATTCACCTGCTAATATAAACTTATGTGCTTTGAATTGTTTGCAGAGAAGCAATCATTGATCCTGCAGCGATTTTTGCTATGCTTTTTGGAAGTGAGCTTTTTGAGGAGTACATAGGTCAGCTTGCTATGGCATCAATGGCTTCATTGGATATTTTCACAGAAGGTGAAGATTTTGATGCTAAAAAGTTGCAAGAGAAAATGAGGGTATAGTTCTTCATTTTCGTTTAGCTTTTATGAATTCTAAGATTGTTGCTTATGAAAATTGAATTCTTACATTTTTATTGACTTCATGTATATATTGGGTAAAGCTTGCAAAAAGATAAAGAACTGAGAAGGAGCCATATAATTGATTTTTATCATCAATATGCCATACGTTTTCCCTAATATCAATAGCATTTATGTTCATGATCTTAACTGCTGACTTGTTAAACCTAGAATCCCACACGGTGTCTCACTCTTTTACTTTTTAAGGCAAAAGCTTTTTTCCCCGAAAGAAGAGAGAGAGGCCCTATGATATAATAAGCGTGAATCAAGGGAAAGGATCCAAAGATTTGGACATATCTTCGTACGACCTTAAATAGTGTCAATTGAACTGATGATACATTAACTAAAATAGGGGAACCGGAAGAAAGAACAAGATCTTTCTTTTAAAAAATATTTTGGTTGACAAGTAGAAAAGGAATGGCATGTGACATAGTGGAAGTCTGTCGAGTGATATGTTGGATCTGATTTTTCATTGTCCGAACTAACAAATTGTTCAGGCAGCTTATCTGTTGCTTGTTTATTTTGTAGTTCAATTTACTGGTTGAAATTCTCATAACAAGAACTTTCTAATTATCTTATGCCTTGCAAGCTATATTCTATAAAAACATGTGCGATCATTTTGTTGTTAATGGGTGTAAGGCACCTTCAAGACAGCAGTTTTCTTTTCTTTACTATTCGGATGATGTATTTTCCAATCCTGCTCTACTATTTATCGAGAAGTTAATCGATGATATCACATTGCATGATATGTCAAAAAGAATTGGATGTTTACGTCACAACAGTCTGTTAGAGTGCATTGCATCTTTACATCACACTGAGTTGGATCTCATATTTTTCGATGAAAAAGATACTAATATGCATCAGATGGTCTACCAACTCTTGGCTGGAGTTTACTGTATGCCGTAGAAGCTGTATCAATTTATGTGTTTACCATTGCTATGGCTAAGCAATTTACTTCTTTCCTTCTTAATCTAACACAGGTTGTTCAGAGGGAGAGGGAAGAAAAGCTTGCTGAAACTTTGAAAGACCGGCTTAATCTGTATGTACAGGGAAATAAAGAGGACTTTGTTCGTCATGCAGAAGCGGAGGTGTCGAAGCTTTCAAATGCAGGTTATATTCTCATACCTACTAATTATTCCTTCAACCCCTTTTCGTACTGAAGTGCTTTTCTGACGTTGCCAAATGTTGATACATGAGGGGCTAGGTACAAGCAATATGCATATACAGTTGTATCATTGGTTGCGAGTTTAATAGTGTTGGTACACTTGCATTGTCTGGTGTCTTGTTATTATTTAGAAATTTGTATGTCAGTAAAAAAACATAGATAACCTTAGGGGTCGTTTGGTTCATATGCCTGTATGTGAGGATTATAATACAAAAATTGTTCATGGTATTGGTGTGAGTAATGATATAGATATTCTTATGGGGTAAATAATAATGCAGAGATTGTTATATAGTGAATAATGTTAGATAATTATGTAAATAATATGAATTAGTCCTACTCCCACATACAACAAGAGTATGATATGTATTGTATAAATAAGGCACATGTATTATAATTAAATAGAAGATCAATCATAAGATTTTTCTCCCGTGCATTCTCATATGGTATCAGAGAAAAGATTGATGTGCGTCATTCCAGCGTAACCGGGAAGAAAGAACTTAGTCATTGTGCAATTTTTCCGGTGACCTAAGGCCTGTCTACTTGAAAGTCACTTTCTGTTGGTGTTGTGCAAAAACCAACACCACAACAAGGTAGATCACCCTTCGGTGACCAACCCTAGAAATTTTCTCCGGCGACCAACCCCAGAAAATTCCAGGTGCACTTGGATATTTTTGATGAAAAATCGATCTGAGTTGTTTTCTATTTTTCAGACCTTCCACGCTGAAATTCAAAATCAATTTGGGGTTTCTATCCGCACATTTCGTTGTGATAATGCTCTAGAGTATTTGTCTTCCCCATTTCAACAGTTTACAAACTCTCATGGGATTATTCATCAAACATCTTGTCCGTACACATCCCAACAAAATGTGGTAGCTGAAAGAAAGAATAGACATCTTATTGAAATTGCTCGTACCCTACACATACAATCTCATGTTCCGTTGCATTTTTGGGGATGTAGTTCTTACATCTTATTATCTTATTAATCTTCAGTCATCCAGAATCAAGTTTCATTCTCTGTCATGTTTCCCCACTTACCTTCGTTCTCTCTTCCACCCCGTGTCTTTGGGAGCACGTGTTTTGTGCATACACTTATTCCAGGAAAAGATAAGTTAGCTCCTCGTGCTCTTAAGTGCGTATTTTTGGGTTACTCGAGAGCGCAAAAAGGATATCGATGCTATTCTCCTGACCTCCAGCGATACCTTATGTCTGCTGATGTTACCTTATTTGAAACCCAATCGTACTTCAAAGGTCCAGGTAATCACTTAGATATTTCTGAGGTGCTACCAGTTCCATCTTTTGGAGATTCAGTCACTGTCTCCCATTCATCTTCCTCTATAACTCCAGCTTCACCACCTACGGCTCCAGTTGCAGCTCCACCACCATAGCTCCAGTTCCACCACTTAGTCCAGTTTAACCTTCTACAGCTCTACCACTCCTGACTTATCATCGTCGTCCGCGCCCAGCATCAGGCCCAGCCGATTCACGTCCTGCACCTGGCCCTGCTAATACTGCGGACTTGTCTCCTCTTAGTCAACCGATTGCACTACGGAAAGGAATATGGTCCACACTTAATCCTAATCCTCATTATGTCGGTTTAAGTTATCATCGTCTGTCATCACCCCATTGTGCATTTGTATCATCTTTGTCCTCTGTTTCCATCCCTAAGTCTACAGGAAACACTGTCTCATCCAGGGTGGCAACAAGCTATAATTGACGAGATGTCTACTTTACATACAAGTGGTACTTGGGAGCTTGTTTCTCTTCCTTCGGGTAAATTGACTGTTGGTTGTCGTTAGGTGTATGAAGTCAAAGTTGGTCCAGATGGCCAGGTTGATCGACTTAAGGTCCGTCTTGTTGCCAAAGGGTATACTCAGCTTTTTGGGCTCGATTACAATAATACTTTCTCTTCCGTGGCTAAAATAGCATCAGTCCGCCTTTTTCTATCCATGGTTGTTGTTCGCCATTGGCCTCTCTATCAGTTGGACATTAAGATTGCTTTCCTTCACGATGATCTTGAGGATGAGGTTTATATGGAGCAACCACCTGATTTTGTTGCTCAGGGGGACTCTAGTGGCCTTGTATGTCGGTTGCGCCGGTCCCTCTATGGTCTAAAGCAGTCTACTCGAGCCTGGTTTGGTAAGTTCAACACAGTTATTCAGGAGTTTGGCATGACTCGTAGTGAAGCTGATCATTCTGTGTTTTATCGGCATTCTACTTCAAATCTCGGTATTTATCTGGTGGTTTATGTTGATGATATTATTATTACCGGCAATGACCAAGATGGTATTACTAAGTTGAAGCAGCATCTCTTTCAGCACTTTCGGATTCAGAATCTGGGTAGATTAAAGTATTTTTTAGGTATTGAGGTTGCTCAGTCTAGCTCGGGTATTGTAATCTCACAACGGAAGTATGCCTTAGACATTTTTGAGGAGACAAGAATGACAGGCTATAGGCTTGTTGATACTCCTATGGATCCGAATTCTAAACTTCTACCAGGACACGGGGAGCCGCTTAGCGATCCTGCAAGATATAGGCGGTTGGTTGGTAAATTAAATTACCTCACAGTGACTAGACCTGACATTTCCGTTCCTGTGAGTGTGGTGAGTCGGTTCCTGAATTCTCCCTGTGATAGTCAATGGATGCAGTTGTCCGTATTCTTCGATATATAAAATCAGCTCCAAGCAAAGAATTATTGTTTGAAGATCGAGGTCATGAGCAAATTGTTGGGTACTCAGATGCTGACGGGTCAACATCACCTTCTGATGGACGTTTGACGTCTGAATATTGTGTTTTAGTAGGAGGTAATTTGGTGTTTCGGAAGAACAAGAAACAAAATGTGGTTGCTTGGTCTAGTGCAGAAGCAGAATATCGAGCAATGGTTGTGGAACATGTGAGCTAGTTTGGATCAAACATTTGCTTAATGAGTTGCAATTTGGTGAGATCAGGAAGATGGAACTTGTGTGTGATAATCAAGCTGCCCTTCATATTGCATCAAATCTGGTGTTCCATGAGAGAACTAAACACATTGAGATTGACTGTCACTTCGTCAGAGAAAAGATACTCTCAGGAGATATTGCTACAATGTTTGTGAAATCGAATGATCAGCTTAGAGATATTTTTACCAAGTCCCTTACTCGTCCTCGTATTAGTTACATATGTAACAAGCTCAGTACATATGATTTGTATGCACCGGCTTGAGGGAGAGTGTTAGATAATTATGTAAAAAATATGAATTAATCCTAGTCCCACATAGAATAGGAGTATGATATGTATTGTATAAATAGGGCATATTGTATAAATAGAAGATCAATAATAAGATTTTTCTCCCGTGCATTCTCACAAATAATAATAAGGGGATGTTATGTAGGGGATTACCTACTTTAAAAGCATTTTGTTTTTAAATATTTTTATCCACGTATTGTTAATGCACGTATTCTTATTCCATATTTATCTCACATAAAATAATGTATAGATTCCTGCATAAAGTTATGCGAGTATTACTCATAATACCGCCAACCAAATGTCGTATTAGTTATGTCGAGACTGTTTTCTTTTATGCAGCCAACAAGATGTTGTTGTAGTTATGGGACGATTATCTTTTCTTATGCGGTTACCAAAATGTTGTATGATTATATGCGAAACATTATATCAGGATGCAGCCAACGAAAAGACTGCTTAGAATTGAACCTTATATTGTCTGAAAAGACAAATTATTAAGTATTGGAATGAAACAGATCCAAGTGGAGTAGATGTATATTAATGATTCATAATCTCATGTAGCTGACTCCAGTTCATTTGGAATTGACACGTAAAAGCTGATGTTGTATAAGTACCAATTGAAGCTGTCTGGTCTTATTCTACAGCTTATGTTCCCTCTTGCTCTGCAATCTCCTTTCCCTGCATGCCCTCTCAACTCTTTAGCTTTGACTTCTTGATATTTTTGTTGGTGACTTTTGATTGACATTGCTATGGTTATAGAATCTTTTCTCATCAACTCAATGCTTGGTAACAGCTTATGGTGTTGATATGTTAAATACAATTGGATACATATATGCAAGGCAGGCAGCTAAAGAGCTTGGAAAGAAGGCATTATACTTGGGTGTTCCATTTATTGCTGAGTGGTTCAGAAACAAAGGCCATTTTATCAAATCCCAAGTAACTGCTGCAACAGGTTTGTAGTGCTGGCTTTAAGCAGTGCTGTATGGTTAAACCTTGTATTTCTTAGTTCCAAATGGACAAACTATTTGCATCTTGTCTGCTCAATATGTATATTAGTGTGTGCATTGAGCTTACGAAAGAATGCTTAGTTATAAAAAAGCTTACGAAAGAATACTTCCTTACGGTGTTTACCCCCTTCATTCGGTTTTGTGATTTAATTAGTCCAGAATTAGTTTTTAACCAATTTTTGCTTCTATTGATATGTCATATAACCTAATGACTTGGGTTTGACAGTAGGATAGTATATACAAATTAGGAGAGGAGTATTAAGCTGAGGAATTAAATGAAGTAAAAATGAGAGTTCAAAATAGTTTTAAACCTTTTCTCAGTTTTCAGCTTGTACAACTATCATTAACCAGAAATGAGGTCTGCACATGGAAGCTATGGGAAAGACCAATTGAAATTGGAAACACTTTCTGATCATTGTTCCTCTTTGTCTTTGTTCTGGATTGTGAGGTCTATTTTTGGTACAAACATGCTATGAAGGTGTTTATCTTTAACTTGTTTTGACTTCCATTTTTTCTATTCTTGGAAAAATCTTATTCCTTTCTCTTACACGTTTCTGATTGACTTTTTGGGTGATATACAATCTAAAGTACAAGAGAAAGATGGTACGTTGATTTAACTAGTTCTACCTCATCAATGCTTTCCAAAACTTCTTTTTTAATCCATTCACTTATCAAAAAAGAATTGCAAGGTTTGAAATAAGCTTTTGGGTTTTTCTTGCATCACTTCTATCATAATGTGTCCTCAATTAACTGTGATTAACTCGCATTCGTCCAGCCAGCCAACGTGTGTAGAGTGGTACTTGATCGTGATATTTATGGTAATGTTCTTCTGAAATAAAATAAATTAATTGCTTCCTAGGTGCAATTGCTTTGATTCAGCTACAAGAGGACATGAAAAGGCAGCTCAGTGCAGAAGGAAATTACACTGAAGAAGAACTTGAAGAGTATATGCAATCCCACAAGAAGTTAATGATTGATTCTCTCTGGAAGCTCAATGTAGCTGATATTGAAGCCACCCTTTCTCGTGTTTGTCAAATGGTTGTTCACACTTTATCATGTTCTGTTTGTGGCTTATCTTATATTGTTTCATTTCGTTATTTTAGTATTCATTGCTTTATTTAGGTTCTACAAGACAACAATGTGAAGAAAGAAGAGCTTCGTGCCCGCGCAAAGGGGTTGAAAACTCTTGGCAAAATTTTTCAGGTACTACTGCTCACCAATATTTTTTATATGTAGTGTGATCCTTTCATTTAGTTAACCTATTAGTTCTGAAGAATGAACTACATATGTTCAGAAGGTTAAGAATGGCAATGAAACCGAAACTACGGTAAATGGTCAAGTACACAAGTTGGACGGAAATGATCCGAGTTGCGACTCTCGTTCTTCAACTGCGTCAGTACAATCATCAAATAAAGAGGAGGTGCCTTCTACTGTATTTGTGTCACAGGTACTGTTCTTGATTGTGTTCCATTTTCCTTTACGTACAGCTATCTTGCACAGGTTTGTTTCCTTTACTGGCCTTCTTCTTCTTTTGGTCAATCGCCCTTTTGATCCTCATATTGTAAGTTCAAATCCAATCTCTTTTGCATCATACTACATCGTGAAACCCCCCCCCCCCCCCAACACACACACACACCCACCCAAAACCCCACCCACCACCACCCCCGCCACACACACACACAAAAAAAAAACCTTATTTGAAACCTCATTCCCAAACCACTAACTCTGGGAAACAGTTTTTCTCCCCCACTTAGTTTCTCTTATCCTTTCGAAGGAGTTTGTAGAACAGTTTTAAGATTAAAAAACTCCGGCTTCATTCCTGCATTCATCGGATGAGAATTTCATTAGTGGAATATATTGCTCTTCCTTTGTTAATCTTACTTTTCTTTTTCTTTTGGTGTTCCAATGTGGAATATATTGCATTGTACTTGTCAAGAAAAAAGGTAGATATTCCATTGTAATGAGTCTAGAATATTCTGAGATTCATCTCAAATGAAGCAAAGATCATGTCACTGTCTTTTGCATTTGTCTCAACTATTGGAGTAGTTTATTTAATCACATTCAATTTTGTACATATCTTCAGAGCCCATATGTGGAGGCTCCGCAGTTTGCCGGTGGTCAATTCAGCTATAACTTCCCCATGCCGACTGCACCACCAGGTGCACAGAGACATGCATAGGTACGGAGTTCATGAAGAATTTATGTAGCTTGTGAATGGTAGTGCTTGTTGTTGTTGTTGTTGTATGGCTTATTCTTAGGGAAGAGAGGGAGTTTGAGCTTCTTATGTATCCAGTGTGTACACATACTTAAGGCATTGATTCCAAACATGTGGAACGGATTGGTGAGCAGAGAAAAGTTTCTGGACATGTTGCTTTCATGAAGGACTGCTTTGTAATTAATTTGTTCGAGTGTAATTTGTGTGGCCTGTAAATGCAAAATATTATATTGCATTGGTCTATTCATCATGTTCTATAACCAATGAAAAGTTTGTTATTGAGCTATTCTGCCAACGCCCTAGCTGGTGTATTTTTGTACTCAAGACTTGCGAGTATTTCCTAATTGAACGCGTTATGAACAGTAAACAAGAAATTCTTTATTCAAAAATGTGTTATACGTTTTGAAGTTGACCAAGTAATAGATGCAAGAAAGAAAGTTTGTCACTTTGGCAAAGTGCGCAAGATCTCGACCTATTTCAGTCTTCAATTTCAGAAATAGCCAATTCGAATTTCGAAGCAATAGCCAATACGAAGATTCTTATTATTACACTTAGTTGGCGTCTTTTTGTATTCGGATCTTATATAATACTTAAATGTATCAATAAGGAATTATGAGAACTAGTTAGTATGATTTATGAATACGAAATACGAATCATGAACTATCATAAAGAAAATATGATATACGTGACCTTTTTGACTAATCAAAGCATACAGAGGAAAAAGCGTTTTTGTTCTTAGGTGCAAAAGGCCACTCGTTATTCAATTTTGGTCGTATGCTACACGAAGTTATTCAATTTTGTCCTATTCATCACCTTGAGTTAGCAAACAGTCTTGTATTTGTCCCTGGCCTTAGCGAAGTTCTAGCGTGAAATGGATGAGTTTTACATGTCCAAATTAATCGAAAAAGTCTAAATTTTCACCTCAATTTTTCCTATAGTTTAAAATTATCTCAGATGGTAGCTCCGTAAAAGTCAAGGAAAAAAGAAGACATTTTTCCTAACGACAGAGACAATAATTGAAGTCTAACACAAAAATTGTTCAATTTTGAATAGTACATACGTAAATTTGACCCTTTTTCCAAGTAGGAATGATGAATGCCCGTTACATATTATCTCCAATTGCTCCAGTAGCTATGCTGCACCTTTTCAAAACCAAATGTCATTTAGTTAACTTAAATAACATGTTCAACCATAGCTAAAATGTATCTTGTCACCCTTAAATAGTTGGTCCTGAAAATTTTGGTTGCTGATTTTCATTGAATTGTAGAAGGTATTTGATGTTAGGCTAAAAATTCATATTTTTGTAAGTAATTTGCCTTGCATTATATCTCAATCTTCTTAACTTTGGTGTAAATATTTGTGGCTCGAGCTTAATAATGATGTTTATATGTGTAGGAGTCAATTTGAAGTCATTTGGCAAGCTTGCATGCAAAGTGAACTAAAAACAGAAGAATTTGGAGAGAGTATGATTTTGGTGCCCAAGTTGGCGCCAGGCACCAACCAAAACGCCAATGGCAGAATAGCACAGAAGTGGAAAAACTTTTGGTGTCCAGGTTGGCGCCAGGCGCCAAGCGAGACGGCTAAGGGCGTATTTCGTCATAATTCTGCTAGGACTTGGTAGTTTCGACCCTACACGCCCCCAACACGTATATAAGGAGTTCTAAACCTATTTCTTATGGGGGAGACATTATTGGAGAGATAAAAAACTACGAGAACACTTGGAAGCAACGTATTATAAGAGTTTCCTCTTCCGTTCTTTCTTACTCTGTATTTTAATGCTTTCAATTATTATCATGATTGTTAGTATGGTTATGAGTAGCTAAACTTTCTCGTCTAGGGTTTGATGGAAGGATGACTTTTAATTACGTTTAATATAATTTAGCCTTTGGATTTCTCTACTTGTTCAACTACGTGTTTGTTGCTGTTGATTGAATGACCATCAATTGACTGTGCCTATTTAGTGTGTATTGCTTGAGAAAGGGTACATATTTAGGTAGTTGTTGAACAACATCACTCCTAACGTATGTGAGAAATCAATACGGAGGGTTTAAAGGCGGGATTAGAGATAACGAAACCTTGGTGCGATCATAGTGAGCGGTGAATTAGCGTAACGTAGTTTGAGAGAATACGTCTAGTAAATTGTGGTAGTTGCTCGAGAGAGAGCTACGACACCCAAAGTACTTACGATCGGTAGAGAATACTTAGGAAAAATTATAGAAGACGTAGAGGGTAAGATTCCAACAATTGGGAAAATCATAATTATAGACCTCCTTAATCTTTTCTCCAACCCTTAGTATCCCTATTTATTAATTCACTACTTTAATTGGTTAGTTAATTAGTTTGAAAATCATAATCTTAATATTTGTAACTTAGAAATTATTCGAGTTTGTCTTTTTAGTATTAGTAAACAGTTGTAGCTAAACCATAGTTTTCTGTGGGATTCGACTTTGGACTTGTAAACCGAATTATATTTGTAACGACCGCTAGACCTTTTAGGAGGCGTAGTTGGGCGTGATCAGTATTACGAGCTAACTTTGACCTTTTATGGTAGTTAATAGATTTTTCTTTAATAAATGACTTCTCTTTTAACTTTGGACCAAAAGTGTACTAGTTTTGCGAACTTGAAGGACTATTCATGTTCACATTTATATACTCGAGACCAAAATGAAATCTATTGCTTCCAATTCACTTTATGTGACAGTATTTCCACATTTTACATTTAAAAATAATTTAGTTCTAAATTATTTAATTTTTAAAGGTGAGGGGGAGTTTGATTTTTACTCATATATATTTTGTAGTCACACAAATATTAAGGTATATTTAAGATCACTGATATCAATAGTTTTTTTTGTATTTTTAAAATTTTATATTATATTAAATTATGTCACATAAATTAAAAAGAAATATTATTATACTTAAAAGTACAAATTGAGTTTTTTCTTTCTGTTAAATTTTCTCAAGGGAAAAGAAAAGAGTTTTTTTTTTTACTTTTAGGCTGCGCCAAAAACTATTTATATTTGATAATCGAAAAAGTATATAAAATTTATATAATTTTTATATATAACATATAAAAATGTATATATACCTAAAAAATATATAAAAAGTAAATATTTTATCGACAATTATTTTGAGAGTATATAAATAATTATGATTTTCCCAAGGAAAAAGAAAAAGGAAAGAGTTTGGAGAAGCGGCAAGATCTAGACTCTAGTGATGTAGCATCGAAAATAACGGTGGGAGAAACTAGATTAGTAGATGTAGAAGTAGAATACAAGGTTAAGGTTGAAATATTTTACGAGGTCATCCCAAGGGAAAATAAAGGGGTGGGGGTGAGGAGTGAAAGGAAAGCAGCGAGTATTAAGCGTCAAATTTTTAGAACGTCGAGGGAGGCAGGCCGTAAATCGTAGAAAAAACACACACACACACACACTCTCTCTCTCCTCCAATTCTCCAAAATTCAGATCTTCACTTAATTCCCTCTTACTTCTGTCCTCTCACACGCAAAGAAACACATCCCACATGCCCCCTCTCTCTACAGGACAAAGCAAAGTGAGTAACTTTTACTGACACGAGAGAGATAATTATTAGTACTACTAATATAGGTAGCAATCCCATTCATCAGTTTGTCACATTTTCTGGATCGGCATTTCCCACAATTTGAGATTCATTTCTGCATTGATCTCTGTTGTCTACTTTGTTTTGTCCTAAATTCCTGCCCCTCTCTGTAACGAGTTGGGTGGGTGGGTGGCTAGATCTTTGCTCAATTTTACTTGAGCATATACAACTGAATTTAGTTTAATTGTGTTAGCAATATGGAGAGCGAGAAGAAGGTTTCTCCGGTATCCGACGTGGGGGCATGGGCGATGAACGTTGTTAGTTCGGTGGGAATTATTATGGCCAACAAGCAACTTATGTCGGCCAACGGTTATTCTTTCACCTTCGGTAATATTCCTCAGATCTCGTTCCAAATTTTTCATTTCTTATTTTTTTGATTCATGCACAAAATATGCACTCTTTTCTCCCATACTACCTTAGCTCGTAGAGGTGGATCCACGATTTGAAGGTAGCGGGTGCACGAATGCATTTATTTATCTTAGACGTATCAATAAATACAAAATGTAAATGTCTGCATCCGGTTGATTCGGTTGGTTTTGGATTAATTCAGCTCAAGTTATTTGGTTTTCGGTTCATAAATAGACAATCTGATCCGAATCTTAAATTTGTATTCATAATATGTTCAATTATGAACCAAGCAGAAAAATAAATTGACAAGTATCATATTTACAGCTCATATCAAGCTCAATATAGCATATATTCAATTCTCAACTTGAAGCATATGAAACTATAAACCTCAAATTAATTACTTAAGAGAAAAAAAAGTTAGATATGCGGGACTGATATTTAAAAACTGAGATATCAACAGTATAACTATTACTAGTACCTATAAGTTGAGTGTATTCAGATAAACTCTTTTATTAACTGGGCACGAAAATTCGAACAACAAGGGAAAATGGGCCGTAATATCTCGGCTATCGAAAAAAGAGACGGAGGCCGGGTTGGTACTATTTCTGCAATTGCTTATCTGGCCTTAGACGGCACTACTTAGAACTTATCTGGAAAGATATAACAGTCTTTTGTTACGGTGCTTAAGTGGAGAAGTGTAGAGGGGTGGCCACATTATCTATTGAGTTTCGAACTGTGTGCCACTGGTCTTTGGGGATATTTGGTTATAAAAAAGAAGTCTTTCTTGTGGTATGGAAAACCTTTAGCATCAGGCTTTATGTGCCTTATTACATCAGGCTTGTCATCAGTTGTTATTATAAGGGCAAGGTGGTAGGCTTTATGCCTATCCGGGGAGAAGATATATATATTTATGGTATTTTTGCTTTGTAGAAGCATGCATCCAGCTGAAATCTTTTAGTTGAAGGACATAGGAAGTACACGTTACTATCCATTTGGTCATATAATGTATGCGTTCAATTCCAAATGTTCGACCTGTCATTTTTAATTTCATGTTGTTTCCTCCAGCTACAACGTTGACTGGGTTCCACTTTGCTGTGACGGCGCTTGTTGGGATGGTGTCAAATGCCACGGGTTTTTCCTCATCAAAGCATGTACCTTTGTGGGAACTTATCTGGTTCTCAATTGTCGCAAACATGTCTATCACAGGGATGAACTTAAGTCTGATGCTCAATTCAGTTGGATTTTACCAAGTATGATATTGTCTCTTTTGTTGTATACTTTACTCGCTTTTGTGTTTTGTCCTTAACGTTTCTTGTTATGTTTTGAAATTTCTTCTTATAGAAAAGATAAGTCTTGGATTCCCGTTATGTTGGTGAATAAGATTTGTTAACAACTTTATAATGTTATCAGCTTTCAGTCTCCTTTGGTTGGAAAAGAATATAATTACTAAAAAAAATTTCACTAGAACTTTTTATCTGTTTCTTGCATCCCTTTGCTCCACATTTTGAATTTCGACCCTTAAAATCGTTACATATCAGTTTTACCTATCAGCAGAAGAAATTGTTTGATATTTGTTTTAGGTGCATTGAAGTTACAAATAACAGACAAAACTTGGTACTTGCTGAAATTTTAGCTTCAAGTAGATTTTAAGGTTTGATAACTACTATGGTCCAAGTTTATGTGCGTTACTAGCTAGCTATGAAGGGTGTACTTGGAACAGCTTTTACAAGATGATCCCAAACCTTTTCCTTTCAAAAAAGGATTTCATTTTTTATTTTTTTCATAAATTAGTTTGCTAACTTATTAAATAAACAAATGGGTTTGGGACCCTAGTTGGTGATATAGTTCATGATCTGTTGACGTGGAGTTAACTAATATCTATCAGTATCTTCATCATCTGAAATGATAACATACAACTTAGTTTTGCTTTGAAAGGAAGAGGAAGGAAAGAAAATAGGAAAAATGAGAATGGAATATAAACTAGGGTTAGTAATTTTCTTTATTTGATTGGTTTAAGAGGAAAGTTGCAGGAAAGGGAAATTTATGTTCCCTACTTCTCCGTGATTGCAAATCAGTTAGTAGAATGAAAACCAATAATAGAAAGAAAGGCTGCTTTCCCTCATTCCTAGGGATCCATACATATCATTAGCTGTAGTGTTTTTGCTCAGGAATTCAATTTAGTCTCATAGTTCTCCTTTATACTTATTTTTTGATAAGGATATCTCCTTGGTAATCATTACAATTGATTATAGTTTTTAGCAAAGCAAGTCCATCTAAACCTTTTAGCGTGTATTTGATGTAGAAAAAGTGGTTCAATGAAGTTCTTTTTTCTGTTATTTTTTGGGGATGAAGTGCCAATAAAGTGTGCCTTTTCCCAAATGCAGGTGGTCCAATTAAGTTTTTGTATGTGCATAAACTTCTAGTAGGTTTGCATCCACTAGGACAGTGACTTTAGGCTCACACCCCTATTGCAGAAGTAAATTTGAAGATTAGTTGGTCAAAAATATTGATGTCGGTCCCTTTTTTGCAGAAAATTCATTTAGGTTTAAAAAGTTATCATTGGCAGACTTTAATGGTTATTGAGTTTTTAGCATTCAGAGTAGTTTTACTGACCGAATTGTCTGGATGCAGAAGAGTCTTTTTTTCTTCAAAAATGATTAACAAGGATTTGAAGCATTTATTCTTTTTGGCCTAATGGCTGCATCATTTACATATTAGATCTTTCTTTATGGTCGTAACTCTCATATATCTACTGATAAGTAAATTAATTTTGTTCACACTAGCACCACCGAAGTGCTTAAATGTCTTCTAAAAACTCAAGCGGGGACAATAGATTCATGAGCTCCTCTATGCCTTCTGTGTGTATCTCTTTACACCAAAAAGCAGAGCATCTAAAAATCTTTTTGGAAGCTGACTCTGCAGTAAGAAATACTCTTATCTTCTGCATTGGTATTGTTCTGCCCCTCACTCATCACACTGTCATATTCAGGTTCAGTGTCTAATGAGCTGTTTGCTGATGTGTTCCTTCATGTTTGTCTCATGTTGATCTTTTCATTGGTTATTGCTTTTTAGAGAAGAGTTAGTTCAAAACTGCTAGCAAGCAGAGAAGAAGTGGATCGGTAGTCGTTATTTGAGCTGAACCAGTTGTTTTTTGTTTTACTGAACTCCAATTAGTTGATTATAGGTTAATATGTATAATAGTATACTAGCAGTTAGCACTTGTTTTGTTTTTGTCCTTGGTGAAATTTCATTTTATAGGCCTAAATTTTTCCATTTTTTTGATGTAGATCTCAAAGTTGAGCATGATTCCAGTGGTTTGTGTGATGGAATGGATCCTTCATAGTAAGCGTTACTCGAAGGAGGTTAAAATGTCGGTTGTGGTGGTTGTTATCGGTGTGGGTGTTTGCACAGTAACTGATGTCAAGGTTAATGCCAAAGGTTTTATTTGCGCTTGTGTTGCAGTTCTGTCGACATCATTGCAGCAGATTGTGAGTATACTCTGGCTTCTTCATAGCTTTACTGCAAAAGACTGAATAATTAAAAAGATTGCCCAAAAGAGAAATATTTGGTGTGGATCTGATTTAAGATCGCTAGCATCAAAAGTTTAACGATAAAGTATGTTGAGGTTTCTTTTGTGATTTGATTCCATCTATTTATGTGGGTTTAATTTGTCATTACAAACTTACTTAGTTTTTCTTTCTGAGGGACAAATTAATTTATTAGGGAGGCTGTGATAGTGCTATCCAACTTTTCTATCCTTATAAAAAATGCCCTCTTTCTATGAAAAAGCTAAAGGGCAGAAGCCTAAATTTTTTCCCTTTTTCCTTTCTTCCCTTTTCTCCCTATAGAAGTGATGAAAGTTGGCTTTTGTTTTTGCTTCTTGTTATAGCGCAGGGAAGAAGTAATTACTCTATCAGACCCCTTTATGCTTGACAAGGATCCGTTCTTGTTCTATAAAGCTAAAGGAAAGAAGTCTCAAAATTGTCATGTATTGGTTTTAATTGAGGGGTAAAAAGGGGAGAAAGGAAAACATGAAGTCGACCTTTTTATTTGCTCACTGCTTTGGTCCCTGTTCAGTTGTATATAGAGCAAAAGCTTGCTTCTTGCAATTGCAGAGTTTAGAAACAGTTACCAGAGATATCCTATATCTTCAATGGAACAAAGAAAGAATTTCCTGCTGGCCCAATTTATATATATATTTTATCATCAAGCTCTCACTTTTTTCAACCAAATTAGCTTGTTGGTTATTCTTTCACCCCCATCTCTTAAACTTGTGGTTGCATTTGTGTGATCAAACGATGCTTTTCTGGTGCAGTCAATAGGTTCTTTGCAGAAAAAGTACTCAATTGGATCCTTTGAATTATTGAGTAAAACAGCTCCGATACAAGCTTGCTCCCTCCTTGTGCTTGGTCCTTTTTGCGACTATTATCTTAGTGGAAATCTATTACTAGACTACAAGTACACTTCTGGCGCCATTGTAAGTATCAACCAATCTTCTCCTTCCCAGATTATGATGCATATTTGATTGGTCCGTTTCTGCCTACTTAGCTTTATGTGCTCTGATCATTGATGTGTGGCACTTTTTGCAGTTCTTTATACTCCTGTCGTGTTCGTTAGCTGTTTTCTGCAATGTGAGTCAGTATCTCTGCATCGGGCGATTCTCTGCAGTTTCCTTCCAGGTTCTAGGCCACATGAAGACAGTGTGTGTGCTGACTTTGGGCTGGTTGCTCTTTGATTCGGCATTGACTCTTAAGAACATTTTGGGTATGCTTGTTGCTGTCGCCGGCATGGTGATCTATAGTTGGGCTGTGGAGGTTGAAAAATCCAACACCAAGAGTCCCCATGCTGCCAAAAACAGCTTGACAGAAGAGGAGCTGAGATTATTGAAGGAGGAAATGGAGAAGACTGACGTTGAAGTCGGTCAGTCCAAGGCCTAAATTGAGGTCTCTATTGTTAGCCATCACGTAATATAGCTTTTTGGATCAATTTGCATGTAGTTTATACTATTTGTTGCATTATTCATTGGACCTCCTACATTTGGTCCCAATTTGGTGACCTTGGATTGTTTTGAATAGTTACTGAATATTTTGTTCTTTATCCAAGTCCGCTAGGGTTCATACCATTTACGCTACTGTTATTTTACATAATTCGTTTGATTTAATTTTAAGTCACGACCCAGGATAACAAGTGCATAGTAATTTGCAATATAAAGTCAGTAATAGGCAAGCGGGGGAGGATGATATGCTTGATACAACACTGAGTGAGATCTTGATATGGATCTTAGATGATTAAAAAACACAGAAAAAAGTTACTCTATACTGTAATAAATGTACAATAGGATATTTGGACCTCTGGATAATTAGTTCATAGAAGTTTCTCTGGATAACCTAATAGCGAATATTGAAGAAATCTGTGGAAGTTGATTACAAGTGACTCACGGCTTAGGTCTGGTAGTAAAAATGCAACAGTCAGATTTGTGGATTAAGCTCAAAGTCATGAAACAAAAGCTTTATATTTAAGTGGAGATGGATAAAAGGACGGATCTGTTATCTAGTGTGTATCAGATCGTGCGTCAATAATCTTCGGAGATTCTTCAGTTATCCCAAAGAAAAATTAGTTCCATCATCTATCGATATTGGGTTTGAATTCTTCAACAAAAAAGGTCTTGTAGAGAAAAAAGAAGAGTGAACTCATTATTCATCGAGTTTCAAAATCGTGCAAAAGCAAAATAATTTTTTGATTTTCTAGAAAAAGAGACCCTAGTATGAAGTGTGCGTGTAATAGTAACGGACCAAAGAGTGGATAGGCATTTTGTCTATGATGTTACTCTTAATCCAGCATTATTGCTGGTTGGTCGATCCAATATAAGTAATAAGTCTGTATATTCAATCTCACAAAAGGAGAATTAAAGACCTCTTTAGGTAAGTGTACCATTCCGTCTCGTTCATGATTCATCAATTTGAAATGATTCAACTAAAAAAGAATATTAGTACTATTAAGAGAAAACCATATTAAGAAGTATTTTAAGTTTTTAAAGCTGATGATTATGACGATTAAGCCAATTATAAGCGTATCTCAAGAGTAGAGTCTCAAGACTAGCAAAGTAAAAATTTCTTAGTAGCACTACATCGTGTAGTTTGTAATATTTGCAAAGAACCAAACAGATTAATAGTCTAAATTTTAACCCTAAATGACTCTCATATTCTTGAATTAACTAGAATGATCTTAGCTATTTATATGTTGAGTTGATAAATTGAGTATGATCATTAACGAAATTGAACACGAAATATTTTGTTAATATTATCCACTTCTCTGGACAAAAATTTGAATAACATATAATTTTTAAGCTCCTTAACATCATACAATCTTATATGAAATTAATGTTAAAATTCCTCACGAGCTCACGAGCTCTCAAGTGTTGAAGCGTATGTTTAGCCCTACTAATTGAGCGAGTAATATCACAAATGAGGAACCAAAGTTAGGTGCTTATCTTAGAATGATGATCCACCAACAAGTTTTAATAGTTAAAAAAATGGTGATATTAATCTGTTTGTTGATCAAGAATTCTATTTTTTAAGAAATATCATGGTCGTTTAAATTTTAATTTATTTAATAAGGTTCATTTGAATCGAATTAATACTTTTTAGATCATGTCATCAGACAAGACATGCCATCAAACTAGATCGCTCGAGCTAAGTTGGGTGCCAGGTTATGGATAAAATAATATATGTATATATCAGCCAAATATTTTTATTTTATTTTATGCAATTTTTATAGATGTTCAATTATTAATTTTTTTAAAATGCTCATCATTTATGTTAAGAGAAATGTAATACTTTAACTTTTAATAAAAATTCAAAGATATTTTGTTAGTCGAGGATTAAATTCTACCCAAATTTATCACTCAAAAGCTTAAAGTTTTAAATAAAAAGTTATATCAATCAATAATAAAAGAGACAAAAGCGCAGTAATCCCGTTCTATTCTGACTCCATATGTTTCCTATAGCTAGTCTTTTCTTTTTTCTTTCGTTTACAGATTTTTCCTTTAACTTTTTTCCTTTCCCATAAAGCATCAACCTTTTTCTCTCTCTCTCTCTCCTCCCACCGCATTTTTCACTTTCACTTTCACACACACACAATTTGGCTTTATTTGTGCTTTCCTTGTCTTTTGATTAACTCTCTCTCTCCACTGGGAAGAAGAGAATAGACCAACCCCCACCCCCCTCTCTGTCACATAGAATATAGTATTAGTACATACTAAGTATTTATCTATTTGAGCATTTTTTTTGCAATTTATATTACCAAATCTGTGAATTGTCAGCTTCTGTTCAAGCATTTTTTTGTGCGTCGTTGGTGGATATACAAATTTGTACATAACTACATTTTGAGTACTCGATTGTATATGTGTTATAGTGTGTGTGTGTGTGTGTGTGTGTGAAGGAAAAGAGCAGAAAGGAGGGAGAAAGATTGTTGTGTAGCAGAGTATAATTTGCTGAAATTGTGAAGTTAGAAAGTAAAACAAAGCAAAAAAATTAAATAGATATAATGGGGTCAGAGCAGAATAGATTTCCGCAGCAGCAAGGACCGCCACTTCCTTCTCGGGTACTCTCATTTTCCAGATCTACTTTCTCTCTGTGTATGTGTGTTTCTTTGTGTGGATTAAAATTTGTACATCTATTATGGCTTCTAAAAGTACTTTGATTGTGTGCTAGAATCACATTTGCAAGCAGATCTGACTTTATTTTGGTGAAATGGAGCAAATTGGGATGACATTTATCTACTAAATAGTTGTCCTCCACAGTGATAGATCTCTTTTCCTCTTTGATTAATGCAGTTATTCTCACACATTAAAAATGAATTTAAGTTATATGACTGACTGGCAATGTATTAGAGTAAAAAAAATTACACTATCAGTGTAATTTAACCTGTTATAGCAGGTTTCTTACCGTTTATTATTAGTTATCACTATTAATTAGAGTTACTTGCGAGAGTTTAAGTTATTAACACCGCTAGTGTAAGGATTTTTAAATCATCTGGTCTGCTTTACAAGTAATCGGCCTTATTTCATGATTACAAATCCCACATTTTAAGGAGGGTTACCTGTAATTATCTTTAGTGACCTGATAATGTAAATTCCTTACACTGACGATGTATATAATTACCTTTTACGTAAGCTGGTTGTATAAATTATTTTTACACTGTTAGTGCATACAACTTAAACTCAAAAAACACACACACACACACACACACTATATGTATATTAATGCAGTAATTCTCTAAGGCATAGAGCTACAAGGATAATGATAGGCCAAAACAAAGTTTTATTTTTTTGTTTATTTGGTAAATGTGATTTTTCCAAAGGAAGATTGTCCTACTTCATAAGCTATGTTGGGTTTGCCTCTGTGCTACTCATGTGACATTTGTTCTGGCAGCTGGTAATGGAAATTTAACTGTATGTGGACCATAGTATCTTTTAGATGTATGAAAAGGATTGTGCAGCTGATACATGAGTCAAATGGACTGGTGGTAGAAAGAATAAGTGGTTTTTCATTATGACATAAGATACCATCAGAGAATCTGAATTATCACTTTCGCTGTTTATGATTTCTGCACTTCGGTCTGAAATCTGTGCTTATGATCTTTCTTTACTGTTGTTCTTGGATTTTGCGTGTGTACCACTTAGACAGCCTCTTGCAGCGATTGCTTTTGTCCAGATATTGTATGAAACTAGCTAAGCACCTTTCAAACGGCATCTTCCCCTCTTTTTTCCATTTATATGTTAGATTAGATCCCAACTGCTAATGCTTTAATCTTTGACAGCGTAAACGATGGGGAGGATGTTTGGGAGGATTGTCTTGTTTCGGAAGACAAAAAGGTGGAAAGCGTATAGTACCTTCATCTCGTATTCCCGAGGCCAATTCACTACCAAATCAGCAGAATGTACCCCAAGCTGGTGGGTTGAATAATCAGACTGCAGCTCTTTTAGCTCCACCATCGTCACCAGCATCCTTTTCGAATTCAGCGCTCCCTTCGACAGCTCAATCACCAAGCTGTTTTTTATCTAGTAATTCACCAGGTGGTCCTTCAAATGCTATGTTTGCCACTGGTCCATATGCTCATGAGACACAGTTGGTATCCCCTCCTGTATTCTCAAACTTCACCACTGAGCCATCTACTGCTCCTTTCACACCTCCGCCTGAGTTGGCCCACCTGACTACTCCCTCTTCCCCAGATGTGCCTTTCGCTCGGTTCCTCTCCTCTTCGGTGAATGTTAAAGCCACAGACAAGACTAACTACACTGGTGCTAATGATCTTCAAGCTACGTACTCTCTATATCCAGGGAGTCCTGCTAGTACTCTCAGATCCCCTGTTTCGAGGGTGTCAGGTGATTGCCTGTCATCGTCTTATGTTGAAAGGGAACTTCCTCAGTTGGATCCTTCTCTTCCTTCATCCGAGGCCAAGCATCCAGGCCCTGATTCAAGCACCTCAAAGTTGTCTCAAGATTCAAATTTCTTCTGTCCAGCTACATTTGCCCAATTTTACATCGACCATTCTTTATTTCCTCATTCTGGTGGAAGGCTGAGCGTTTCCAAAGAATCTGATGCTTATTCAAATAACGGGAATGGCCATCAGAGTAGGCAGAACAAACCCTGTAAACAAGATGCAGAGGAAGTAGAAGCTTACAGAGCGTCCTTTGGATTCAGTGCTGATGAGATTGTTACTACAACACAGTATGTGGAGATTTCTGATGTTGCATTAGATGATCCCTTTAGCATGATCCCTTTTACGAAGCCCCGAGAAGAGGAAACTATATTAACTATGTCAACAGCTGAGGGAACAAAAGGAGGGAATATCTCTAATATGGCATCTCCTCAGCACTGCAAATCAGGGATAAATCATTTCGAAACTGGCTATTGCGTGAAAGGTGCATGATCTTTTACTCCCTTGCTAGTTTGAAATAGAAACAGTTGGTATGAAGATACAGTCAAATGGATTCTCTCTTTTTTTCTGACCTTCATCATGAGATTTCAAGATTTATGTTTCTTCTGGTTTCTCTGCCATTAGTAGTAGTACAGGTTCCATTTATTTCATGCTAGTATTTATAATGTTTATACTTAACAGTTTACAAATTCAGTATAAAATTATTCATGGAACACTACTAAGTAATTATATGCTTATTACTATTGCAATCGAAAGCTTGGCCGTTCTACATTGATCATTGCATATTCCGGGATCTTTAAACAATTCTGTATGATCTGGATATTGTTAAAGACTTGGACTGACTTCTATCTTCTGCATCCACAGATCATATGTCACCAAAGCAATCTGTAGATGTTTTTAAGCAAGTTGAACCTGCTAAGCATGCTATGAGTGACGATGAAGGCATCTTCTCCAAACTGGGAACTTTGAGACTCAGTCGGAAATATGACCCTGGTTTGTCAAGCTCTGATGCGGAGATAGACTACAGGAGAGGAAGAAGCCTGCGAGAAAGAAAAGGCAATATTGCATGGTAGCACTACTCTTTAGAATCTTATAGTCCTATTTGCTAAATTGCATGGTTTTCTTCTTTTGCTTTTGTTGAGGGTCTTTCACAGGTGATCTAACCTCAGTCGCAGAAATCCCCTACGTCCTCGTGTGTTCCGCTATTTTGTTGAAGAATGTATTGTCTATATTTTAAGGTCCTCCTAAGTTATGTATGTCAAAAGTCCTAGCTATATATTTTCAGCTATTAACGTCGTTAGGAGTGGAGTGGATCCTGGAACCTTTTGTACAGTGGCTTGTGTATGCTTGCTTCAAAATGCTTTAAGCTTGAAGTCCTTGGAGATGTACTTTTTAAAGTATGCATTTCAACCAGGTATATTGCTTTTAAGACAATGTTTTTGATGATTTGGCTCATAGACACCCATTTATTGGATGAGAATGCACAAATATTTCGCAGTACCAAATGATGTGCTACTTCTGATTCTCTTTTTCTCGTATTATCTCTTACCAAGAAAGTAGCCGTAAGCAGTGAATATGCAAAATAGCTATTCCTATTTATGATTTCTCAAAAATAATCTGCCAACACTTCAAAAACTATAGACATTTTTGTCTCTTACCTTCCTCATTTTTTAGATGATTGACTCTCTGAAAACACATTTTCACCTCTTTTCCCCTCCCTTTCTTCGTACTCTGTAAAAAGATTTACCTTTCTCTGATTTGAGATATTAACAGTTGGGATCCACAATCAATCCACTTCAAGTAAAATGCCGCCACATAGCTATTTGGTACAAATGTGCAATTATGAATCCCAAGTACTAATAAAATATGGAGAACTTGAAGGGCAAATCATGAAGAGAGAACTGAGAAGTTGGCTGTAGCAGGTTAGCTAAATTCGCACACAGAGCCATTGTTATCAAAGTAATAACTTCGAATAGTCATCAGACTTTTGGAGAAGAGTAGAAGAATATGTTACGGCATATTGAGTATTACAGATTTATGTTCATAATGTATCAATTGGATTATGCAATTCCAAAAGAAACAACAACAACAACCCACTATAATCCTACTAGTGGGATCTGGGGAGGGCAGTGTGTACACAGACCTTACCCCTACCCTGGGGTAGAGAGGTTGTTTCCAATAGAAACTCGGCATCCTTCCCTCCAAGAACTCCCACCTTGCTCTTGGGGTGACTCGAACTCACAAGCTCTTGGTTGGAAGTGGAGGGGGCTTACCATCATAGCAACCCACCTTGTCCTATTCCAAAAGAAAGAAACTTAGATAAGATACTTCTTAGCATGGCATAGTTTTAGAGATTCTCGAATAGGACAATCTTAGTAGTCGGAGGCGGAGCCATGTGTCTTGCCGTGGAACTCATAGTTTGTTGGAGTCATTGAGTTCACAATTAAATAGTTATACATATTTAATTGATTTATTAAAATAAAACTGGGTCCAAACAAAGGACCCCGAAAGTGAGTAGCTGAAAGCATCATTAACTTTTTCTCTGATCCGGGCAATGGATCACGGGGCGTCCGGTGTGAATCAGCAGAATCTATTGGAGTGTGATTACCAGCCAAAGGGCAAAAAGACGGGGTTGAATGCGCAGTTTTCCAATTCAAATAGGTTGCTTTTAGAATAGGTTGTTCTCGAATAAGCTCTTTGAAAGATAACTGAATGCGGAGGATCCACTAAATGGACCAACGGAGCACTGTCGGGTCGATAGCCCTTGATCCGAGATCTCTTTTTAACAAAAAAGAGTTGGATTTGCTCCGGTGGGTTCCCTTAACCAAGCCACTGCCTATGAGTCGCCGGCTCATTCTTCAACAGGCACAGGCGTCAGCAAAACACTGCCGTCTGTTCCAAAAACAAGATGAACAAAAAGCATGTTTAGCAGACTGAGGTTTGAGATGCTCATCTTCTAAATTTCTATGCTTCCAATCATAATTATCCAAACTCGTGGTATCATTCGTAACATCTAATCAACATGGCTCTATTAAAAACTCAATCTTGATTGCATATTTTCGACATTTTTGCAGCTATCGCAGGAGAGAGAATGAATGAAGGCTTGGCTTGGCTTGACTTCTTAGAGGAAACTGATAACTTATAGGACCTTCTGGATGATGATGAATTGGACAGACTTTTTCTCTCTTCAGGCTAAAATGACAAAATTATTCATGATTTATCAATAAATTAGACAAGTGCCAAGGATAATTTTGGATTTAAAAAAAGTGAGTATGGTGCTAACCTACAACTCTCTCCCACAAAATTATGCATCCATTAATATCATTATTGTTATAAAATAAAGACTGTAAAGTAAAGACAAGTATAGAGAGAAACTGATATATTATTCAATTTCAAACTAATGTACATAATGAACTGAAATCTCCTCTGAATCTGAACTCAATGATTGCAATTCAAGAAGGGCATGAAGCACCGGCCAAATATATATATAAATCATGAATAATGTTTATCCATAACGGGGTAACGAAAGGATAAGCTCATTATACCATATATGGATAATTTTCTACCGGGGTAATATTTATCCATAACGGGGTACCGAAAGGATAAGCTCATTATACCAGACATAGATAATCTTCTACCGGGGGTAATGTTAATCCATAACGGGGTACCGAAAGGATAAGCTCATTATATCAGATATGGATAATCTTCTACCGGGTGTGATGTTTGTCCATAATGGGGTACTGAAAGGATAAACTTCTTGAGGAGACTTATTTCCAATAGAGTACTAAATAGATAAACATATTTACGGCGGAGTCTCATATAGATAAGCTTCTTCAGGAAGCTTATTTACAACAGAGTACTAAACGAACATCCATAATAATATATTTATAACACTCCCCTTTGGATGTTCATTAAAAGATAATGTGCCTCATTAAAACTTTACGAGGAAAAAATCCTAGTGAAGGAAAAAGAGTACACATATTTAGTAATACGCATAACTAGTTGTCTCAAAAAAAAATTTATAAGGAAAACCCTGTAGAAAAAACCTTAGTAAGGGAAAAAGAGTATAGCGCGTATTTTACTCCCCCTCATAAAAACCTTGTTTCAAATATTTGAGTATCCGTATTCCAATCTTGTATACCTTCGTTCTCAAAAGTTGAAGTTGGCAAAGATTTAGTGAATAAATTTTTCGGATTGTCACTTGAACGGATTTGTTGCACATCAATGTCACCATTTATCTCCTTTTATAAATCTCCCATTTAATTGGGTTATGCATGCAATATTGTCTTCGTATAAAATTGTGAATCTTTTATCACATTCCAAACCGCATTTTCCTTGAATAAAATGAAT